>NC_054536.1:88616938-88831938 GCF_017654505.1 Polyodon spathula | reverse complement strand
TGATTTTGGTGACATGCTTTGCCTCGTTCTTGATCAACTGACATTATTTCACACAGTTATTATGTTATTGGATTCAGAAGAGAGACATCCACAAGATTTGAAATTAACAATTATTTATTGCACTTGACAAATGACCGTGCCCATAAAGAAATGTAATATGATTTGACCCATGTCCTTGTCCATTTTAGCCGCCCCTATATGCTGGTCGAACTATGATGTTAATGATTATTGATTGAATGATAACTAATGCCAGTGGGCAGGACAAGTGGCACTGTGGGCCACTTTCCCCCTGCACAAGGCGTGGTGCAAGGTGGAGGCAGGGGAGGAGGTGGAGGACCAAACAAAGAAATGACAAGGAAACGTAGACGAGAGGGCTATTTAAAGGAACAGTTTGATTACATATGCGATTAGTGGGTGGATTCTCCATTCAGAAACACAACATACTTTCCAAGGAAATGTTTCTGAGCAGAATTATTATGTATGAAAGTAGTAATATATACAGCTCTGGAAAAAAATAAGAGACCACTGCAAAATTATCAGTTTCTCTGGTTTTACTATTTATAGGTATGTGTTTGGGTAAAATGAACATTTTTGTTTTATTCTATAAACTACTGACAACATTTCTCCCAAATTCCAAATAAAAATATTGTCATTTAGAGTGTCATTTGTTCTTGGCTTGATTCATGCCAAAGCTGCCCGATTCCAGCCTTGCTGAAGCACCCCCAGATCATCACCGATCCTCCACCACATTTCACAGTGGGTGCGAGACACTGTGGCTTGTAGGCATCTCCAGGTCTCCGTCTAACCATAAGACGACCAGGTGTTGGGCAAAGCTGAAAATTGGACTCATCTGGGGGTGCATCAGCAAGGCTGGAATCGGGCAGATTTGTCTTTGTGAAGGGCGCATGAATCAAGTTAAGTACAAGGTTGTCCTGGAAGAAAACTTGCTTCCTTCTGCTCTGACAATGTTCCCCAACTCTGAGGATTGGTTTTTCCAGCAGGACAATGCTCCATGCCACACAGCCAGGTCAATCAAGGTGTGGATGGAGGACCACCAGATCAAGACCCTGTCATGGTCCGCCCAATCTCCAGACCTGAACCCCATTGAAAACCTCTGGAATGTGATCAAGAGGAAGATGGATGGTCACAAGCCATCAAACAAAGCTGAGCTGCTTGAATTTTGGTGCCAGGAGTGGAATAAAGTCACCCAACATCAATGTGAAAGACTGGTGGAGAGCATGCCAAAACGCATGAAAGCTGTGTTTGAAAATCAGGGTTATTCCACCAAATATTGATTTCTGAACTCTTCCTAAGTTAAAACATTAGTATTGTGTTGTTTAAAAATGAATCTGAACTTATTTTCTTTGCATTATTCGAGGTCTGATAACACTGCATCTTTTTTGTTATTTTGACCAGTTGTCACTTTCTGAAAATAAATCCTCTAAATGACAATATTTTTATTTGGAATTTGGGAGAAATGTTGTCAGTAGTTTATAGAATAAAACTAAAATTTTCATTTTACCCAAACATATACCTATAAATAGTAAAACCAGAGAAACTGATAATTTTGCAGTGGTGTCTTAATTTTTTCCCCAGATCTCACAAATGTTGGTCCCATGTTTCGTGAGCTGAAAGCTTATTTCCCAGAAATTTTCTCAAAAAGCTTATTTTTCTCAAAGTTCGTACACATATTTGTTTACATCCCTGTTAGTGAGCATTTCTCCTTTGCCAAGACAATCCATCCATCTGACAGGTGTGGCATATCAAGAAGCTGATAAAACAATATGATCATTACAAAGGTGCTCCTCGTGCTGAGGACAATAAAAGGCCACTCTAAAATGTGCAGTTTTGTCACACAACACAATGCCACAGATGTCTCAAGTTTTGAGGGAGCATGCAATTGGCATGCTGACTGCAGGAATGTCCACCAGAGCTGTTGCCAGAGAATTGAATGTTCATTTCTCTACCATAAGCCGCCTCCAACGTCATTTTAGAGAATTTGGCAGTATGTCCAACAGGCCTCACAACCGCAGACCACGTGTAACCACGCCATCCCAAGACCTCCACATCCGGCTTCTTCACCTGCGGGATCGTCTGAGACCAGCCACCTGGACAGCTGATGAAACTGTGGGTTTGCACAACCGAGGAATTTCTGCACAAACTGTCAGAAACCGTCTCAGAGAAGCTCATCTGCGTGCTCATCCGTCATCCTCACCATGGTCTTGACCTGACTGCAGTTCGGCGTCGTAACCGAATTCAGTGGGCAAATGCTCACCTTCAATGGCCACTGGCACGCTGGAGAAGTGTACACTTCACGGATGAATCCCAGTTTCAAATGTACCGGGCAGATGGCAGACAGCATGTATGGCGCCGTGTGGGCGAGAGGTTTGCTGATGTCAACATTGTGAACAGAGTGCACCCTGGTGGCGGTGGGGTTATGGTATGGGCAGGCATAAGCTACGGACAACGAACACAACTGCATATTATCGATGGCAATTTGAATGCACAGAGATACCATGACGAGATCCTGAGGCCAATTCATCCGTCGTCATCACCTCCTGTTTCAGCATGATAATGCACGGCCCCATGTCACAAGGATCTGTACACAATTCCTGGAAGCTGAAAATTTCCCAGTTCTTCCATGGTCTGCATACTCACCAGACATGTCACCCATTGAGCATGTTTGGGATGCACTGGATTGACGTGTACGACAGCGTGTTCCAGTTCACGTCAATATCCAGCAACTTTGCATAGCCATTGAAGAGGAGTGGGACAACATTTCACAGGCCACAGTCAACAGCCTAATCAACTCTATGTGAAGGAGATGTGTCGCGTTGCATGAGGCAAATGGTGGTCACACCAGATACTGACTGGTTTTCTGATCCACGCCCCTACCTTTTTTTTTTTTTTTTTTAAGGTATCTGCGACCAACAGATGCATATCTGTATTGCCAGTCATGTGAAATTCATAGATTAGGGCCTAATGAATGTATTTCAATTGATTGTTTCCTTATATGAACAGTAACTGGGTAAAATCTTTGAAATTGTTGCATGTTACATTTATATTTTTGTTCAGTGTATATACACACACACGATAGATAGACAGACAGACAGATAGATTTACACACTGATGCACAAAATAAATGCAACACTCGGGTCTAATTGATTTAATCAAATATAGATAAACAAAATCACTGAAAATGTGAACAGAAATACAGGTCAAAGAATCAGAAGTTTCAGTATGAAATGTGACACACTGTCAAAATGAAAACATTACAAAGTTAGTATCAGGTATGACCTCACTGAGCATTAACACAGTCCTGGCAGCGTTGATGCATAGACCTGATCAGACCTCTGGATAGACTGCTGTGGTATGTTACACCACTCTTCCTGTGCATCTACAACCAGCTGGCAAAAGTTGGCTGGTCACAGTTGTCTCCTGTGGATGGCACCAGCGATTTGGTCCCTTAGATGTTCTAATGGACTCGGATCAGGAGAAAAAGCTGGCCACGGCAAGACAGGTATTGTTTTCTTGAAGTCGTGTGTGTGGTCTTGCATTGTACTGCTAGAAAATCGACACTTCCGGATTGGCTTGCATCAATGGAAAAACTGTTGCCTCAAGGACTTTGTCAATGTATCGCTGAGCAGTAAGGTTGCCCTCAATCTGCACCAAAGGCATTCTTGTGTTAAAGAAGATTCCTCTCCACATCATCACACTTCTACCGCCCCACCGGCTGACTTGAACAACACAACAGTCAGCATAACGCTCACCATGACGTCTCGACACACGTTGTCTTCCGTCAGGTCCATCAAGGGCAAAACGGCATTCATCGATAAATAAAACTCTCCACCACTCTCTCTGCCGCCACCTCAAATGTTCTCTGGCCCACAGAAGAGGGTGTTTTCATCTCTCAACTGTCAAAATGTTAGAGCATTCAAATCATTTTCATGCAGATGGTGAGCGACAGTCATTCTGCTGATGTGCGGATTATTCCTTCCTGAAAAACAATTACGCAGATGGATCAATAGGATGTGATGGTCCTGGGTCGATATGATGACCCACTGCATTCCAGGACGTGGCCTGTCCCTCACCGAGCTGGTTTCCTGGTTTCTCTGGACTAGTCTGCTGATTGTTGAAGCAAAGCATCTCATTCTCCAGGCAACTTCTCTAACAGACAGGCCGCCTTCAATCATGCCAATAGGAACCAGGCGATCTTCATTACTCAAGTGGGGCATGTTTGTATCTTTTGCTGTTCTTGCGTTAATTAAAATCATGTGTTTTCGAATAGCTGTTTATACAGATTCTTAAATAGACTCATTTTGGCACCTGGCGTTTTTATGAAATCACATGATTTGAGCTCAGTATTTTGCTGTCCCAAGGAACAATACTACTCAAACAATCAACAAACCTATCTGCTAACTATTTAAAATGTATATAACATCATGTATGTGCCCAATGAGCTATTTATGTAAAACTTAGACTGCTGCAGGTGGCAAATGGGGGGACCGTGGTTAGACGTTACTCCTGGTTACTGCCGTTTTATAAAACTATCATATACAAACAATATCCACATTTTTGAAATCTAAACACCCCAGCCTTTCAAATTATGTATAGGATCAGAATATACTTTTATTTATAATGATGTATACTGTACACAGAGTTATGCAACTTTATTAATTTCCTCAGATCTTTGTACATTTGATCAACGATTGTATGACTTCACCTAAATGTATGTATGCTGTGTCAAAAACAACATACCTCCACATGAGTATAAATGACTAATTTAACTCACTCTGTGTTGGAGATCCAGTAGACTAGGATGCAGAAACCCACACACATTCTATTAGCCATAACGTCAAACTTGACCCAATAAGAACAAACATTTTAACATTCTAATGGAATTCATTTTCAAATAAACAGACTAAATACCGCTCCACCATACAAGAAAGGCAAAAACACTTTATAGTTTTTATACTATTGGCTGTTTGTGCCCAATTGCGCATGATTATGACTCTACACTTGCATTAATGCATTCTACTCATTGTTAATCAGAATGAGCTTAGAGAAACTACATGAGTAAGTGTATCATATTCTTAGTAAACATATCTGTACCTTTAAGTAAATGTAACAGCACTGCCCAGACTTTAAATTACTTCAGCAGTATCTATTTAAGGTGTGTTTGAGATTAAGATTAGGGTTAAACTGACAAGTGAAATTGAAGATAAGGAAAATGCAATAACAGGTGACTTGAAGTTGCACATCAGGTGATGTTTCTAGCTTTGAAAATGAAAAAAGAGACAAGCACATCTTGGAGGTGAAGAACTACTGTACAAATTTCCTTTTACTTCCACTTTCAGCCTATTATCGACATCTAAAAAGATTATGTATTGCAGTCTATAAGATTATTTTCCTGTGTCATTCTATCAACATTTGATAGCTGGCAGGTTTATCTTGCACAAATAAACACAAATATACATCTAACTAGAACAATTTCCTTTTTACAGCTCTTAAATATAATTCCCAGATGTAATATTCCAATTCACCTCTCTCTCTCTCTCTCTCTCTCTCTCTCTCTCTCTCTCTCTCTCTCTCTCTCTCTCTCTCTCTCTCTCTCTCTCTCAAGACACTTTACTGCTCAATGGGCAAACAAAAGGCTACTCTTCATTTCTGAATTGGGTTCAAAATATTCTTCTACATACTGTATAAGGAAAAGATTATTTAGCATTGTCTGAACTTAATACAGATTTGGCAATTTGGTAACAGGTAAATTAGATTGATTTATAAGAACATTTTTTCACAGTACCATCATGTAGGATTTCAGTTGTTTGTTCTTCCATTAGCTGGTTATG
Source organism: Polyodon spathula (assembly GCF_017654505.1). Taxonomy (NCBI): domain Eukaryota; kingdom Metazoa; phylum Chordata; class Actinopteri; order Acipenseriformes; family Polyodontidae; genus Polyodon; species Polyodon spathula. Next base: position 88,826,089 of record NC_054536.1, on the reverse strand, counting down.
TTCATTAACAGAAGGAGACATCTCACCTCTTTCTAAAACCTACTCCTAATGCTTTGCTTCCACAGTGACAATGAAAAGCTTCACTTCTCATAATTAGAAAATTAGTTAGGGGGGGTGCTGCCACATTCTTACACTCTGATGTATGTCTGTAATCCTCCACTAACCCCAATTAGGATCTCAAAAGTAGGTCACCATGACCTGCATCCACAGCATGTCATAACAAGCCTGTTTCATCATCAGCAAAACACAAGATGTATTCTGTAAAAATTTTACAATTAAGTGTCAATGTTGGTCTGTGGAACAGTTTATTTTGTAGCACGCCAAGTTTGATCAAATTTGGAGTGAGCAGTTCAGTTGGTTAGCCCATGAAAGGGCATAATTCATGCAAAAGTGTATCACCAAGCTTCCGACAGCTGTAAAAACGAGCCCCCCAAAAGGTTTTATCATAAATGGAGAAGCGGTTGTCAAGAGGTCTGAGTGACAATTTCTGTAGTCTCAAAGCACAAGCCAATGCAGAAGACAGTATTTTTTATTATTATTATTTTTATTGAAAGATAATTTGTTTCGGCCATTGTTTTAATTTCCACTTATGCCAAAACTACAGAATCTACAAATACAACTCAAAGCTGCCTGACAGGAAGCCACTTGAATGGCACAAGCCGGACCAAGCAAGTGTCAAAAACATGTGGGTGGTGAAGCATACACTTAGGGAAAATTACACTGCAGCCTTTAATTTCCTCTCAGGCTAGTGGAAAAAGAATATAATTGTCCAGCCCCTTTGAATTTAAAGTATTCATCTTTTCATATATTCAGACCTGTCCCCCAACCACACACAGAGAACTGGCAGCTCTATTTTTAGTGTTGTGGTTGCAGCGTGTCTGGTATTAGTATTCAGTGTCTTGCCTTAGTAAGGCACTTGTTCACATTGTGTATACACTCCAGGAGCATTTCAAAATATGAGGAGCATTGCAAGAATGAAGCAATTAAAGAAATGACTGGTTTTATTTACATGATACCCCTCACACCAATATATATATACGTACTTGTAAGTTTGTCATATTTATATATATATATATATATATATATATATATATATATATATATATATATATATATATATATATATACACACACACACACACACCACACACACACACACACACACACATATATATATATATATATATATATATATATATATATATATATTATATATATATATATATATATATATATATATATATATTTCTTCTGTTAAACCAATTGTGATACTAATGCACATATTAATAAATGACAGCTGGCTACGCTGTTATTGCACATTTCACACAATTCATATTTTTATGATGCTGTTTGGATGCATTAAGTTGTTCAAAACAGGAGTTTCTCCAGCATGTATCTATGATAGAAACTACAAAGGTAAAAACATATTTGACATGCACAGGGTATTTTGCTGATAAATTGAGCCTTTTTTATTTATTTTTCTAAACATGTTAATATCAGAACATTTCAAAACATCAAATATGAATTTACAGAACAGTAAGCCAATGATTCACTCTAGTTTTCATGTGTGTATTAAGAAACAGCATACACTGCTAATATATGTGAGCGAACGCTCCAGAAATATTTCACATGGTACACAAAACTGAACCACACCAACATCCCATCTCATGCCGATAATGACGCTGCATCACCATGCTGGAAAGTGTTTCAGCCTATCAGAGTGCTCCATTTTTGTTCTTTCCTGAGTTTCATGGCACCTACACTGTCACATTAGAAAACTGCAATCAAATTGCATCACTGTTTGCCTTTCTAAAAATTAATAAACAGCGCCCTGCCAGAGAGACAGAACAGCAACTATAGTGACAGCAGCCAAACAGTCCATGACAACCATAAAAGGTACAAATAAACCTATTTGAAATACAGGCTTAAAACTAGAGGTAAAACTAGCTCACAAATATTTTATACTAGATCCTTTTCTAATTATTGCTCTCACAATCACTACAACTGTTGTAATCATTACTCACCCCCTAAGCATGGTATATGGACTTAATAATAATAATAATAATAATAATAATAATAATAATAATAATAATAATAATAATAATAACAACTTGGAAATTATGTCTTGATTACGAAAATGTATAATTTTAATAGAAGAAATACACCGATAAAATTTAAATTAAATTTTAAATGTGCTCAATCCTGGAAGAGGAGCAGAATTCACATAATGCAGTAAGTAACATTCAATGCCTCCATTTTTTTTTTGGCACTTAAAACTCCACTGTCATTAGTGCCAGAAACACAGTTCGGTGCTTTTACTATTTACATTCATTCTGGATCATTATAAGAAAGATTTTTGCAGTTTTTGAAGGCTTCAGCCAAACTTATCTGCTTTAATTTGCTCATTTCTACCACTAAATAAATAAACAGTACAATTCAATAAGCCTAAAATGTCAGTCTCGTGTCACCCGATGGTAAGAGATTACATGCCAATGTTAGGTTATCATCATAACCCTGCTTCCCTGAAATAGAAATCTAAACAATTACCGTCTGGGTATTTATTTCCTAAAGACCCTAAAACCTAAATAAGATATAACAGAGCTGCTTGCAGAGCCTGTGACGTCCTGGCCCGCCCCAGAGGGCACAAAAGCATTTCACGCACAGATCTCTGCGCCATTTTTTGTTCAAGTCTGCTGCAATCATGGACACAACAACCATGAAGGTTACTTTTAAGTATGAAATGTAACCAGTACCAAAGCCGTTGCAAGGGCAACTGCAGAACGACTGGAACGCTACAAGGCTAAGCTGAGGGGCTGCCTTGTACATTACCATACGGAACCTCAGTACCAAGTAGCTAGGGCTAAAAAATTGATGGAGAAACTCAACTATGCCTTAGTAAGGGTCGACACTAGTTCCAAAGGCAGGGTTTTGAGGATCCACGACATTCAGTTTGTAGAAGCTAGTAAAGGTATGGGGAGTAGCCCACACTGCAGCATTGCATATGTCCTCGACAGATGCATCCTAGAATAAAGTCCACGAAGATGCCATACCCCTGGTGTAACGAGTCAGGTGTCAACATTAGAGAGAGATGACATAGGATCCCAGAAGGTCGCTGGGATGCAACCTGCAAGTGTGAGGACAATGCTTGAGCTGGGAGTCATTCAGCCTTCCCGAAGTGAGAGTTCCTAAGAACGACAGCTCGTTTCTGTGTGGATTTTCATAAGGTGAATGCAATCTCCAAGTTCAATGCACAATGACCAGAGTGGATGAACTCCTAGACTGGGAAAGGAGAGATTTATCTCAACTTGATCTAACAGCTTGCGAGAGAAAATTGCTTTCTCTACCCCAGACGGCTGTTTCATATCCAGACCATGTTTTTTGGACTGTATGGAGCCCCAGCGACCTTCCAAAGATTGATGGACCAGATCCTGTATCCACATTGGAGATATGCAGCTGTCTCTATTGATGATGTGGTTTTTTGCTCTACCTGGAAAGAGCATCTTGCTAGACTTTCGGCTGTCCTACACTCTGAGGGAAACAAGGCTAGCAGCTAATCTCGGGAAGCCATCATTTGGCAAAAGAGCGCCAATATTTGGGCTGTATTATGGGTAACAGGCAGGTAAAGCTGGTAGCCTCTAAAGTCTCAGATGAGATCACTACTGGGATTAGCAGCCTATTACCGCCATAGTTAACCCCCTGGTCGACCTCGCCAGAAAAAATGCACCAAATTCAGTGAAGTGGAAAAATGTGCTGCGCTAAAGACACTGAATTAGACTCTGCTTTATTCGCTTAGTTTCTGTAGGAATGTCAACAGAGAGGAGGGGACATGAAGGACATGGGGGGGGGGGGGGTTGTTCAAGTACCTGCAACTTGTGTGCGTCTAATTCCTTCATTTTCCACTGTATGTTACAATATTAATTTGACTTGTGGGCATTGTAAATCATTTCGGGAACAAAAATGCCAATATTCCTTATACGGCGAAACACATAACGCGGTCTCCTAATTATGGAGACCGACAACCGCATTATAAATGGAACTTCCGGTACTACTGATCTTTTCACCAAGAATAAATGGAGAATTGCTGGATTTTAATTAGTATTTTAAGTAGTCTGGTCCAGGCAAACCAGGTCCTCGCTAAACCCCTGGCCAGCTCATTACATCTTACATGCGTCACCACTTGCCTAATAGCCCTAATAATGCATTCAGCCACATGTCAATAAATTGGTTGAAGCTCAGTCATCTCCGTTACATAAACTTGGGGTGGGAAGGCGGATACTGCTTCTAGAACTTTCCTAATTTAAAAAAAAAAAAAGGTAGTTACAATTATACCAACCTCAAAGAGGGTTTTTAAAAACAAAAGGTCAAACAACAGCAGCTACATTTGGACAGAAGGAAACCCTTTCATTAGCAAGCAGTATATCATAAGCTTTGCCATATTTACTTGTTTTAAAAGACAGACTCAGTTATTTTGGTCACAGTAGTTTGTTGGAGACATTACTTCTTACCATTACTTCAGATGCCAGACTCAGCGGTAATGCCATCAGAGATCTTTTTTTTTTTTTTTACAATTGGATTACACTGTTATCACTACCAACCTTACCTAAAGAAGCCTGTAAACAACTAATATCTTAATTGGTTAGACAACTACTCTGGAGGACTACCAAACCCTCTGGTCCTGTAGACAAGTCTTCACTGGCCAAAAATACATTGCTAAAGAGCGAAACTAACTCAGATTGATGCCCATATGTGCAATACATGTATTTCAGCATCCGTAAAAGTTTAACAAGTTAACATTTCAATTTGTTACCATGATTGACTTTCTCAAGTGCAGTTACTGTGTTTTAGTTTATGCTATGCATTTATTGTATGTTGTTTACTGAATTACAACACTGATTTGTAATTTGCCATATTAATATGGGCTTTAAAGTCTCTTCATGATACTTTTTTATGCTTTATTACACTTTGCTTTATATTTTTTAACAGGGTACACTAAAGTAAACCTTTATAAGGTTAATCAAAGATAAAGCTAATCTTTATAATATTGTTCCAGATCATGGTATTTGTTAAAATAAACACATTACTCACAGTTCTCATTGTTCAATCTACCTGCAGTTTTATTTTCAAATAAAACCCTGTATGAATGTTTACTAATCCATGTAAAGGTTCTGTATCAATACCCAGCACAGACCCTGGTTCACCTGGGATTGAATCCAGCTGCTTGGAAACTGCAATCATGGCATCAACACATCCAGGTAGAAGGTATTCCTTGCAGGCTGCCTAGATACAGCAGAGCTGTAGATACCAGACTGACGTCAAGAATGCTACACTGGCTATTCCCAAAGCAGGCACCAGAAATCCCAGTGAAACCAGAACCTGTACTGGGGATTGTTGTGGAACGTCAACATAGATGAATATTGCATCAGATTACAGATACTCGTGTTTACAAAAAATATTCACAAGGTTTTCACAACAAATAGTGGTTAAGTAGGAAGCTAAATCCATTATGGTATGGATTCATGAACCACACTACCTTATATTGCCTCAGTGCCAATGTTCACAATATGTTCGATTTAAATGTAAATTCAAAAGTGTTTGAAAAACTATGACTGCACTCTTCAATCTTCATTTAAAAATGAAGATTGATAAGCTCTAGTCTTTGACTACCTCACCTAAAGAATTAGGTAGTCTAGGATTAGTGCTAATCAGGGTTTGTGAAACCAGCCGATTGTACTGTAAATGTAAACTACTAGTGTAAGTGATAAAGCTAAGGCAGGCTTGTAAGGGGAACTGCTAAAGTGTTACTGTAGATAAATGCAAAACCAATGCAAGATGTGCACTCAGGCACCTCCACTATGCCACCTCCATTGGGTACACTGTATCCATACCCTGCAGAAGATAATAAAAAAAAAAAATTCACAGCCTTTTTAAGAAAAGTAGATCAAATGCTGTTTGTGGTAGGATAGCGTCACAGTCCAAACAAAACAGAGGACAAATAAACAGGATGGCCAAAATAAAAGGTTAAACAAAACTATTTTGTGGTCAGGGCATTCATCTTCACTGACCAAATTATCCAAAACCAATATAAAAATCACAGCACTAACTTGACCACCACCTCTCTCCCAGGCAAAGGATTTCTCTTCCTTATATAAACGTGGCCACTCTCCAATTAGCACCAATTACCTAATTGTGGAATGGCCACACCTGTGATTGCTGTCAGGGTTAGATTTAACCCCATCCCTGCCAACCTTACATTCCCACCATTTACAGCAGCAGGGCTTCTGCCCTGCCACACTGTTCTAAAATGGCTCTGTCTTGGGCTGTGGATATTTACAGGAAATGAACTGTTGGTAAGAATGACAGTCTATTAGATTTGTTTTGGGTTTTGTGAAGAACCGAGAGTTGAAAACATTACCAAAACGGAGGTAAAAGGGTTCAGTTTGTTATGTGCGAAAAACATATAAACAGGCTTCCTGACACAAGTGGCCTCTCATTATCTCTGATACGGTAATTAAGTCTCCAAGCAAACTGTGACCAGTGGATCAAAGGTTAGAATGCCTGCTGGGAATCTAAGGTATAACACCAATATTTTGTGATTCCAAGGTGCTTTTCCCCTGCCTTATAGTGAACCTCATAAAAATATTAAAGCATTTAAACTCTTATTTTAATGCCAAAAACTAATTAGTCTTTACTTCTCAGTGTGTTGTGAAGGGGCTCCAAAGCTAATGACCTGAATTCTCAGGTTTTATTGGGTTACTGAGTCTAGCTTTCTCTGGTATTTCCTGTTGTACTTTCTGGGTGATATAAAGTAAACTTTACAGGTTATATCAAATAACACACACACACACACACACACACACACACAGGCAATCATTTTAGGTTCATAAATCTGAAACAATGTTTGGGAAGCAGAACAAGGAGAGCTGAGCTGAATCCTCTGAGGGAGAGAAAACGATGGCTTCCTTTTAGTAGGAAAATGTGCTTATTAATTTCTGCGATTGAAGAATTGGACAATACGACTTTGCCTAAATGACCAGATATATTTTAGTTTGTGATAAGTTGCAGATTTAAAGCTCCCCACAATATGTCAGTTGAATGTGTTTTAAAAAATGCTAATTTATTAATAGGGTTAACACATTTTCTAATGGAAACTAATAGCCAAACAGAACAAGACATGTAACAAGAGCTGAGCTCTGTGTATGGTTTAACTGATGTTTAGTATAGCCATGTTTATCTTAGGTGATGTACAGTATGGTGAGTGTGTATGTGTGTGTTATTGAGGGAATGTACTCTTTATTCAGAACACTTTGCTTTACCCGATTCTGATAACAGGCTCTGTTTATTTCAAAGAATTCACAGGGGAAGAATGTTTCGAGTCTGATAGTGCATGTACAGTATGGAACATAATGAACACTATTGTTGCCTAGAAAAATAGATTTATATTTAATAATTACTACTAAAGTGTTCATTGCAGTTATTTGAATGTCTTATTTTTTGGAATGTCTGCATAGTAAACCTGACAAATTGGATATGTGCTTATAATAAAATGAATCAGTTTGCAATTAATTCTTTCACACAGGTATGAAGTATAAGCTTTCTATCATTTAAAAAAAGGTTTTGTTTGCTTCAAATCTATCATTTGCCGAACACAACTAAGTTTATTACGCCAGGCTCTCTCACCGAGATCCTTGTATGTAAATACAGCAGGGTGAGGACGTATATCAAAAGCTGTATTGCATCTAAGATAATAAACAGGTTATTTTGGCAGTTTTGTGTGTGTGTGTGTGTGTGTGTGTGTGTGTGTGTGTGTGTGTGTGTGTGTGTGTGTGTTTGTGTCCCAAGCCTGTTACATTTTTAAAACACATATTGTTAAATCAGTAAAATCCTGCCAAACTAGGTTCTTAATTTCTGACTAATTTCAGTTTTTGTAAAATATAACATTAACATTTTTTTTAAATTTTTTAATATTTTTTTTTTTCTAACCATTATGAACCATTATTTTAAGCGCAGTACAGAAACCAGGTCCAGAGGGTACAGTTGGAAATTAAGTGGAGATAAAAAAAAAAAAAAAATAGGGAAGACAGAAGGAGACACTTCTTCAAGCAGAGTGGTGAGTGTATGGAATGGGCTTACTAGAAACACTTGGAGCCTTCAGACCCAACTTGACAAAGTTCTGAGATCAATCAGATTCTAGGAACTGGACAAGCTCAGATGTACAAGTAGGCTAGTAAAGATGCATTCATTGAAATATTATATTATTATTTTACACATACACGCTACATTAAACTACTTAACAAAGAGGATAAAGAATAACTTTTTTCAAAATACAATTAACTAACTTTTTAAATGAAAATAATGTGCATAGTTTTAACTTGTTAAATGTTCATTTTCTCTACATTGTCTACTTTGGTGGATACCTCACTGCTTATTTATTGTGTGTTTGATAACTTCCCTGTGATAGTGTCTGCTCTTTGAAAAAAACTGCTTGGAGGATGTTTGTTTGGTTCACAAAGGCAAAAAAAAATCACGCGCTAACAATTTTTGTCTTAGAGTTAGTGTCTTGCCCTGTGATCAAATTGGGCCCTAAGAATTAAGGAACACCTGAAATCCTAACTGTACCGGATTTTAAATTGACAGACAGTCAGGGGTAGTCAGGTAGTATAAATACAGATGGTTTTATCAAGTAGAGAGGCTTGTAGGGGAACCTGCTGTCAGTTTTCTTTACTTCACAAATGTAAAGTAAGTTAAATAAGCTGAAAAGTTATTTTGAAGTCCAAGGTAAAGGTATATGTCTGTTGTATTTAACGTCTGTTTTATTTTGGTACTACTGTTTCCTGATTTGTAAACAATGGTTTTGTTTGTTTTGCTGATTCAAAGGGCCGTTAGCCTTGTTCTACATCGGAATAAATATATGTTTTTCAGCCTTTGTAGCAGATTACGAGCACTGTATCACCAACAGTTTCTGAAATATGGTGGTCACAATTTTGGCAGCTATATTGTTTGACAAATTAAGTGTTTATATAGCCCTGCACATATTATTTCACTATTTAAAATGGTTTCTGAGAGAGGAGGTTTTGACAGTGTGTCTGCTTTGTACAATTATTGCCCCAAAAGGATTCATTTTTATTGGTTCATGTGACAATTCACATTAGCAAACATGACCAAGACAATCATAACACAGTTGTGTCTTTCTTATCCACTTACCACTAAGATGCACTTTTTACAGTACAGTACAGTGATGCGTGGGTCACACTATTTCAAAGGGACGTTTTTTTTTTTGTTTATTAGCGGTCAACAAATGGTTAATATGTTAATGTTAATGTACATTATTTATTTTCTGTTAACTGATAGTAAATAATATATAAATAGGTCAGCTAAAACCACAAACCCTGTGGATAATCAATTAAACACCAGAGACCTATGGATGATCAATACCCAGTGGATCACATGCTTGAAATCTGTTCAGATTGTTACTGTAGTAATGTTTAGCAAATTAAATGAGGTTTTTAATAACCCTAATCCTTAGCTAAAAACGAACAGTGTTTGTTAACAGTTAATAAACCAAAAAAAAAAAAACAGCCTTTAAAATAAAGTGTGAGCAATGCATGTATTAAAATCACAAACAAAAGTGTCTGTCCGAGTATACAAACAGCAACGTGACTGACTGGCAGTTGAAGGGTTCTGTAGTATTTATCCTGCGGAGCGGACGCTCTCCTCCTCGATGCAAACAAAGCAAGCTTTCGCTCAGTGCCCACCTGTGTAGCTATGGCCACGGTGCAGTAGCCTCGAACTGGCGCTGCTGTGTTTTTAAACAGGCATAGAGTGCCTGGGCACACCCCCTAACCAATCAGGTCAGCCCGATCAGCTCAGCTCTAGGCAAGCCTTCCTGTTTACCACAGCAGCAGGGTCCTCCCTGTCACAAAGCGTCATTAGCTTCCTGAGGAATTCGAGAGAAGCTTTTATAATTTCAGCATTTCATTATTAGGCTTGGTTCTAATCAGACCCCTCTATTTTTCTACTTGCCAAGCAATGCCACAGTTCACAGAGAGATAAACCTGTGGAAGTAATCACCTGGAAATGAGAAGCAGCGCATAACTTCTTATATGAGTAAATGCATCTTTATTTGATTTTTAAATTTTTCCTTAAGTTGAGGGTGGAAAATTTGGGCTTTATCTTAAATTCGAGGTCGTCTTAAACTCGAAGGAATATGGTACATATGGTGACACCCACCTTTTAAAACACTGCACTTGACTGACTTAATACAAAATTAAACCTGACACAGACCTGCTACTACACTCATTTTATTAATACCAAAAGCTCTGCGTTTCTAACTACATGGCGGGAGGGAAGGCTTTGAAACCTGAGCCCTTGTAGGGTCATGATACTGTATACTTGGCAATCCAATCATGAGTTATAGCTAAACCTCTCCAGTCTCTATTTTAATGAGGTCAGACTGAGACTTTGATGTATTGACATTGTTTTACTTCATCAGTTGTCACGAGGGTCAGAAAAAAGACTGGTCACTCATAGTAAACTCATTTAAACAGTTAAAACCTTAAGAAAATTAGCTGCTGATCACTTGAAACTACGTCAAAACATTAATTATTATTATAATTGTATGATTACAGTAAGTCTATAAATCAAATTGGATCGTAATATTGGCAGATGCTGTGCCATCCTATTAGTGGCTGGACGCAGCACAGTGTAGTTGATAAGAGCTATAAACAATCCTAACTCTACATTGACGGCAGCCATGTTTTACCTCATTCCCACTGTTCATTGATTTCACTGGAAATAAGAGAGTACATTTCAGTTGTTCAATTAAAATGATTACCTGAAAACCTTAAAGGTGTTATCTAACTACAGAGACAGCTGCATAACCACTGACCCTGAAAAATGTGTTCTGCCAAGATTTATTCTCTTAATATGCCATAAAAATTGCCATTTACTTTCATTTATTGATGGCTGATCTCCAGTGAAATGTTTTTCTAATAAACATCTGCAAGAGTGGATAGCTAGTATTTATTGACCAAGTTCTAAAAATAACACCTCAATTGCAGCAAATAGATCCTGTGCATTACTAGGTACAGAAACCTCACACATACACGAGTGCTTCATTCAAAGAGTGTCATTTCATCAAATTTATTCCTGTATTCAGTTTTGGTGGAAATCATTGATGTATTGTTTGTATAGAACTGCCTTGGTAGCTGTTGTACCTTGTTAATCGTGTCTTTTTTTAAAATGCTTACAGTATATCACTATTGTGGTTATACTATACAGTTAATGAGATGTTTTCAGAGCGAATTCCTCATATTGTTATTTATAATTAAAGAAAAACAGCCTCAGTGTTAAGTTAGAGGCTCCGATGAAAAGGCTTTAAAGGCAAAATAAAAACTAGTAAGGACTTAGATATTAATTGCTGTTGTCGGTTTTGTAACTTTGCAACTTTATAACAGAGGACAAGGTCTAAGGATAAGGATCTTTAAAGGACACCAAGTAGAGAATTTTATATAAAATCCCTATCCCAGTTTCTAGCTCGATACAGTGTGTATGGTTAAACTTACATTAAAACAGTGGTTACATATTATGCTATTTTTAGTACAAAAAAAGATTAGAAACTCCCTTGCAAAATTCATAAATATTGAGCCTCCTCGGCCTGAGCTACCAGTGACGTCAAATGAGTGGATTCTACCAGAGGCTGTTGCTCACTCTCATTGAAACCAGTGGTATTTAACCTTTTTTTCGATATGCTTTTAAAGACTTGAATAAACAATACATACTACACCAATTGTTGCTATAATACAGTCACTCAGTCATGTGATCAGCTAGTTCATCATCGCTAGAACCCTGTGGCAGAGCGCATGTTTCTGTACCCTTTAAGACCTTATCCATTTGACTTTACCATACGTAACTTTTTTTTTCTGCAAAATTATAATAAATAAATAAATAAATAAATATTAAGGCCCGTAAGCATACACCTTACTGTCACTTTATCGTGCCAGTAATCGTGTTTAACATGACAATATTTCATCAGGTGGTGCATAAATGGCATTTACCGTCAAACAGCATCACTCATCGTGACGTTAGAATAACGTGCCCTTAGAGACCAATTTTCTCATTAGCATATTATTCATCCAATTCATAAATCTGTATTGTGCTGTTGATTGACCCTTACTGGTCTGATAATTAACACATGCCTCCGGCCATGGGGAGAATGGGATGAGTCTTAACAGTGTATCATTTCCTAGAATCATTTCTGCATTCAGAAACATGTACTTAAGCCAATAGCTATAATAATAATATAATAATAATAATAATAATAATAATAATAATAATAATAATAATAATAATACCTCTTTGTTTAATTATCCAATAATTACACAATTTAAGTATTCATTTTTATTATTTGTAAAGATACATTGCATTGCGTTACTAAGTCGTTTGAACAGGATAGGCTTCTTACTGGTTAGCAAGCATATAAATCACGGTTGTAGCCTATTCATTGTTCTAAGAAAATGCCAGGCTCCCGTGTGCTTGTGTGGACTGTACATCAAGAAGAGCGAGATATCTTGGAACATGATCCAGAAGAGTGAGAATACCCTCCAGTCTTGTTTCCAACCTGATGCTCATCTTGCCATCGCTTCTGGCAGTATATGATCTCCGGCAGTATATGAACAGCAGTTTATCACGAGTAGTTACAGTATTTGAAAGGGGTAACAAGTGTACCAAATGATTACAAATTCAGACAATCAGGTATTGACGTATTATTGTAAAGCAACTAGACTTACAGCTATTTATATTAAAGATAAAAATACACAAATACTGTACATATTTTTACAATCAGTTTCATACACTAATACACACATGATTAAATCGGGCGTCATTAGTATTAATCCTATGCGTAACACTCCTCCACTCCCCCTTCTCGTACATTGAATGGTTTGGTCCAGAGTCAGCTTGTCTCACTGTCATATTGCAGCCACTTAAGAGTAAATGAGACTGAGGTTTTCAAACAGAAGTGCATCCGTTTGCAAAAAAGGCCACAGGTACCCTTAGCACAGCATTAATACAGGTTCCCTTCACCTCTCTACATTATTGACACTTGTTGTTCCAGACCAGGCACGCTATATTCAAACTTTATTTATTATTTCTCTCTCAAAGGTTTCTTATGGTTATTGTATTCCATGCTTACTTGTATGGGTTATACACATGTATATCTCCATATATTAACAGGAACAAAACAGTTCAATATTCTACAAGTATGGAAGAGGTGCTCTGTCTGCCCAAGAGTTTCCTTGCTAAATTGCTTCAGCCAAAGAACAGTTGATCTGCGTTGACAAGTACATATTCTTTTAAAGCTGCAAGTTACCGGGGATGTGAATGTAGGTTTTCTTAACCTCTCACTCACATCCAGCACTTTTAGTACAGGAGTTTCTTGCTATACAGACACCGCTATGCTGTACATTCTGATATGCCTGTGTGGCAGAGCAAAGCTCTGCCCTTTAAATTGGCAGGGATGGGGTTAACTTCCCCTACCTGCCTGGGTTTATTATGTTCAGGTGGCTGGGGTTGATTAGTTGATTAGGTTAATTTTTTGTGCCCTTTCATTTTGTGTTTATTTATAATAAAAGTATATTTGTTTGAACTGAAGTCTGTCTCTGGGCCTCTATCCACTCGCCAGCCTGCCACATTTGGTGTCAGCAGTGGGATAGCGCCACCTAGAGGCTCAGAGCAGTGTTTTTGTTTTGTTTTGTGGAATTTTTGGGATAATTTTATTTTTTTTTTTGAAAAAAAAAAAAATGGGAAAGAAGAGCAGACAGCGGCAAAGGCAGGAAAAGCAGCAGCAGCTGAAGAAATGTAAGCTGCTGCAGCCACCGCTGGAGGACCCGGCCAGCCTCTTCCCCTGGTGTTCCTGGTGCGGGAAGGAGGACCATCGTTGGCGGTCCTGCCCAGACGTGCCACCGGCAAACTGGTGTGGCCGGTGTGAGGAGGACGGCCACAACTGGGCAGGATGCCCCTACAACCAGGCCCAGGAAGAGGTGCCTTGTTCACCCCGGGCATCAGGGGCCACCCCACTACCTCCAGCACCACCACCTTCACCACCGTCCCAGGAGATCTGGGACTGGTTGATGCACCCTGAGGCAGACCTCGTCCACGATCTCCCCATAGTTATCAACACGCTGTGGCGTCGAGATGGGGAGAGGTGGGAACAGTGGGAGGAACAACACCACCCAGCCTCCTTCCCAGAGGTTGCCCTCATGGTGGTTAATTACCTGGCGGTAGACATGGGAGATGCCCCGGTCACTCCAATAAAGAGGGGTGAGCCGCCTTCCCGAGAGCCAGAGAGGGAGGAGGAGCCGCCTCCCCAGAGCCAGAGAGGGAGGAGGATTTGCCGTCGCCCCAGAGCCCCGGAGGGGTGAGGATTTGCCGTTGTCCCCAGAGCCAGAGAGGGGTGAGGAGCCGCCGTCGCTCCCAGAGCCAGAGAGGGGTGAGGAGCCGCCGCCGCTCCCAGAGCCCGAGAGGGGTGAGGAGCCGCCGCCGCTCCCAGAGCCCGAGAGGGGTGAGGAGCCGCCGCCGCTCCCAGAGCCAGAGAGGGGAGGAGGAGCCCGCCGCCGCTCCCAGAGCCAGAGAGGGGTGAGGAGCCGCCGCCGCTCCCAGAGCCAGAGAGGGGTGAGGAGCCGCCGTCGCTCCCAGAGCCAGAGAGGGGTGAGGAGCTGCCGTCGCTCCCAGAGCCAGAGAGGGGTGAGGAGCTGCCGTCGCTCCCAGAGCCAGAGAGGGGTGAGGAGCTGCCGTCGCTCCCAGAGCCAGAGAGGGGTGAGGAGCCGCCGCCGCTTTCAGAGCCAGAGAGGGGGAGGAGCCGCCGCTGCTCTCAGAGCCCGAGAGGGAGGAGCCGCCGCTGCTCTCAGAGCCCGAGAGGGAGGAGCCGCCGCCACCGCCGCTCTCAGAGCCCGAGAGGGAGGAGCTATGGCCCAAGGATGCCTGCCTTGCACCGCCCAGAGATGCCACACCCGCTCCGCTCAGGGATGACACATTTGGATCTCCTGGGGTTGCCTGTTGCTTCGCATCGCCTGGGGTTGCCTGCTGCTCCGCATCGCTTGGGACTGCTGGTGTCTCCTTTTTGTTTTCTAGGGTTGCCGAGGGTCCACTGCCGTCGCCGCCTCCGCCACTAGAGGGAGCCGTGGCCGCCTCCGCCACTAGAGGGAGCCGGGCCGCCTCAGCCACTAGAGGGAGCCGAGGGGCCGCCGCCGTTGCCGCCTCCGCCACCAGAGAGAGCCGGGCCGCCGTCGCCGTGCTACCTTGGAGATTCGGGGCCCCCTCAACCAAAGAAGGCTTGGGGGCTCCGACATCAACCCCGCCCACCACCACCCACCATAACAGCCCACCCAAGGGACATAATTGGACTCTTGGGGGGAGGGGGGTGGGGGGGAAGGGGGGAGTTGGCCGATTGCGGGGTGTACTTTGTTGGGGGAGGTGTGTGGCAGAGCAAAGCTCTGCCCTTTAAATTGGCAGGGATGGGGTTAACTTCCCCTACCTGCCTGGGTTTATTATGTTCAGGTGGCTGGGGTTGATTAGGTTAATTAACGATCAATCAGCGCCCAGCCACCTGATATAAAAGGAGGCCTCTGCTTCTCATTTGGAGAGAGGGAGCTGAGGAAGCAGGTTGTTTTTTTTTTTTGGTTGTTTAGAAAGTTTGAATCCAGTGAAGGCATTGCCCAGCCTGGAAACTGTTATTTTTGTAAGTTTTGCTTTTTATCTTTTTTGTGTTTAAATTGCTTTGTTTTGGCCCTTGTGCCCTTTCATTTTGTGTTTATTTATAATAAAAGTATATTTGTTTGAACTGAAGTCTGTCTCTGGGCCTCTATCCACTCGCCAGCCTGCCACAGCCTGATATGTCCCTGATCATAACCAATTTAGTGTGACGCTATGAATTGCATTATCCAGAGACCTATTGAAAAAAATAAAACAGCTGTCATACTGACTGGATGAAAATAAACCCAACAACAGATACAAGTAGCTACTAAATCGTAAAAATGAAGACCATGATTGAAAGAGGGCCTATAAACAGAGTTTAAACAAACTGTGATCGAGCAGCTGGAGAAGAGCAAGAAGTTTCAGAAATACTGCTGGACTCAAGTGTTCAAAATGCAAGGTGTGGACTGCAGTATTCTGAATTTGAAGACTTGAATTGCTTTTTGCAAATGGGCATTGTCCAATAAAAAAAAAAAAAAAAAAACCTTACCAGGACTTCCATTTGCTACAGGTCTAAAAAGTGCAATATTGAAAGAAACACGTTGCAGATAAAGTATTTTCATAAAAAAATGACATCTGGTTATAAAGAGATCTCTGTTTGCACATTACTTTCAAGTAGTCTTGCACCCTCCTGCTCATTTTCCTTCGAAAGAGTATGTAGATATGCCACTATTCAGATTGTTAAAATACTCAGTTAAGTTTTAATATGTTTCCTATAACATATGCTTCTTTAAAAAATGCACATTTAAAACCTATATAGAACGAATAAAAGGGCAGAACAGGCAATATTTTGCATTATTTTGTTAACTACAACCATTTTAAGCTATGTACATACATATTTTGCCCATTACAAAAATAAACAAACAATTTGAATTCACAGACATCATAACAATTCCTATATCTTTGAAAACTCTTGATGCAAACGGGGTATAGCAAGACTACACAAAACCAAAAACACAGACAAATGATACAAGAATACAATGTTTGGTTTATACAGCTTTATACATGAAAAATCAAATTAAAAGGGATCCTTCTAACAGCTGATTATTTACTGCTCTGATAAGTTGTGAAAGTCTTGTCTATGTTATTTAATGGTTTATTGATTTACAAAAAACATCTCTTAGCTCTACACTGTTCAACATTTTGGTCTCCTGGGTTAAGTTTTAGTGTTAGACATCTGCCTAGACTATTGATTGGTGTATAGCATGACATACAAAGACATGCCACATGACAACGTGATTTAAAAACAGCACTGTATAGAAAACCCGAGATCAAAGAGGGAGCTTTAAATTGTTTTTAAAAGGACATGCCATGCTAAAATCTCTCTCAGAGCTAAAAATAAAGTAAGCAAATAAATCTGCAGTATAGGTTGACTCCTGAGACACAACCATTTAATTCTCAAAACAATCCCATGTCCTAAGAAACTATACAACTTTGAGAACTATGCTTTTTTTGTATCTACAAGAGTATCTGAACATCAATTTTTAATGAATATATAATCCTGACTTCCTCTTTTCTCTGCCGCTGCACAGCAGGTCAGAGGTCATGCCACTTGTGCAATGAAAACACATTGCTGTTGAAGTTATTACAACCAGCTCACATCCTCAACCTTTCCCCAGTACTCATTATTTCCTTTTTTCAATGCTTATTTTAAGACCCTTTCTTCCTCCTTCCTGCATTCTAATAAACATTATGCACTAAAGTGTACTAAGTAAAGCTTTTCTTATTTACTGCCAAAGCCTTAAAGCATTGAAGAAAGCAATACATACAATACAAAGTGCCTTGTCAGTATACACAGGGTTATGTGAACATGGAGTTATAACAGTTGAACTGCATTTGTTGAAAAGCAGACTGTAAAATTCAAAGTATGGACACAAGGTGACGCGTGGACTGAAACAACCAATAACGAATGATTTAATTCCAAACGAGGAAGGCAATCCTTTGAAGTGTGCACATTTTGACTACTACCACAGGATGGTAGAAAATCAAGTTGCCATGGAGTTTTGAATGTGGAAATTGATTAAAAAAAGAAAGACTATAGCAGTTATGCACTGGTGTGTAGATATTTTATTTTTGTAATTCTTGTTGATTATCAGGGTTTAAACTATATTTATTTGTCATGTAATGATTTTAAAACAATGTATTATGATGTAGTCTGTAACATGCCACACGTAGCATGCGTGAAATGCATGTCTTCATCAAGTTGACTGCAACGCTGTTTAAACTGGCACTCCAACCTCAAAAGCTTACGTTTTCATGAAAGCCTTCACCAACACATTAACTATTTTTAATAGCAGTGCAACCTTAGTATTGCTGTAAAAGCAGTTATGGACTAGACATTTTCCAAACCACAGAGATTCTAAAGCCCATGCATAAAATATGAATCATAGGAGAGTACAATGTTGATTAGATGAAGAAAGCCCTCTCACAGCTTTAAATACGGGTTTAAGCTGTTATTCTTTTTAAAGAATAATCCAAGGAGCCTCTTGCATAATTGTTTCTGTTCCTGTCTGCCTCTTGATGGGAACTCAACCAAGCCATAGGGGTCAATGCCCTTACTTATATTATTGTAGAGTACTCTGGGATCTCTAATGTCTTTTAAGCAGACATGCTCTTAAAAGACAGTATGCCTTTAGTGTGCACTGCTGCATTATCAGATGTTTCTGTGTTGGTAAAGGAAAACATGCACTTGCAGTGAGGGTTGTTTGAACAGTCACATTTACTAGAACTAAAAACAAAAGTATATTTAACCTCTTGAAAGTTAATTGTGACCACAGATAAACTCAATAATGGTATATGTGCTCTGATAGTCACCTGGTTATTTTGTCAAAGTTGTTTTGCAACGGTAATTTTATACAACTTACAATGGAAAACAAGCATATGCCCATGATGTGAATACACACAATGATATGTAATGTGCTTGTCTTGGGATCTCCTTGAAAACTAAATGTTCCTTCCCAATTTGTATATTCCGAGACTGAAATAAAAAAAGATAACACATTTTTCTTATATTTACTACAGTATGACTAGAATCCTACTGTTGTGTATTTTATTTATATAATTCTCAGGGGCAATGGCACAGCTTCCATTACAACGCATAAGCAAAACACTGTTTCCCCTCCAAAATGTGCAGTGACGCAGCCCAAAGCAAACCCCACAAATAACAGTTCATGTATGACTAAACCTGCCACTACACATCCTGAATATCTGGTAACAGCTTGTTTAGCATCATACAGCAGGGGGTACAACATTACCCGTACTTGGACACCAATACTCCTACGGATACCCGTACTTGGATTAATTTGGGGGATGTCACCGGAAGTGGACTAAAAAAAAAACTGGAGTTGTCGTTAAAATTCATTTCTGGCCATGATTTTCACCCAGAAAGTTACCACACAGTGTTTTACTGTTTATTTAACAACGTGTTGTTTTTTTTTTGTTTTTTGTTTTGTTTTTAATTATTTTGGAGTATCAATGTGTAATTTAATTTTCTTTGCACAATAATTTATTTATTATCAAATTATATGGGATGTCTGTGGTGAGGTGGTGATTAATGTACATAGCTGAAGTGGAGACCACTTTGCAAATCTACAAGATTTATAAATTTTTTGTATTATTGATTTACTAGTTATTTTTGGGGTTCTCATGACTGGGGTACTTGTGTACAGTACATAGAGTAGCCTCTGCGTATACGAACACCTCCTAAGAGAAAACCCTTGTGGTGAAACTGATTTTTCCAATTGTTAAATGCTCTGCCTAAAGGAACAGGAGCTTCGTTTAAAAGAACACCTTTTTGGCACTGCTAGTGATTCGTTCACAAAGGATACAGTACTGTTTTGTAACCTGATAACTCATCATCATCAAACTTCAAAACTGTTTATCACTCTTTTCAAATGTGACTTGTCATAGCTAGTGTCTTGAGGGATTTATTCAATCTTTCCAGAACCGCCATCATATCATTGCATCGTTTTGTATTCTGATTTCCACAAGTTCACCTCATTACTACAAAATGCCATGTAAACAAACAGAGAAACGCTCTGTTGTTTCTTTTGTTACAAAAAGTTGGAAATTGTTTGAGTTCCTGAAAAAAAAACGAGTCACACAAGTTGCCGAGCAATTTTGTTTTTTCTGTTCTATTGAGTTGCTTCACCATTCTGATAAATAATTTAGAGCAAGTTTTCAATAATGCTTCTGTACAGGTATTTATAATTAATCTAGAGCTGCTACTGCATTTGTTAATGTGTGAAGGGGTGCTGTGATAATGTCGTTTGACAGTTAGTTTATTAAAGTTACTTTGTCTGTTACTTTATTATTATAGTTTATTAACACACACTTGCATATTGCTTTTCTCATACTTATTCTGTTCATTTCATATGTTGATGCACGTGCATCATGACAAGTAATAAGTATGTATTTATTTATTCATATTGTATCTGGTGGTCAACTCAAAGAATAATTTGGCTACAGAACACTGCTTACTTCCCGAGAGGTGTTGTCTTAGCCAGAGACTACTGTAGTAAGTATGATAAGATCAGCGAAATGTTATGTGATCAGTCAAAGAAGACAGAACATCTGCATGACATGCTGTTTATTATTTCAGTGTTATTTGGATATTTTGGGGATTTATTGGTATAGAGAGGTGCTTGTGTACAAAAAAAGAAAAGAAAGTCAGTATTAGGCTAATGGCCGATTATTGAATCTGCAACCTCAAAACTGCACAAACACATTTTCCAAAACTTTTTGGAAAGTAATATTTCGATGCAGCTTTGATGAAGAAATCACAGACAACTCATTAAACTCAACTTTGTCATAAAAAAATATGATTTTTAAAAGCTGAAGCAAAACAGACAATAGTGTATCCTTGTGGTTCCTCCTGCCACCGGAAATTCTGCAGGAACTGGAGATTTCACACTTAATTAACTCAAATGTAAACACATTTATATGTGCAGTACCAATTCATGCAGCTAATTTGTTTAAGCTGCGTTTCACAATAAATGTTTAGGAATGAAGTGTACTAATTAAAACAGTGAAGTCTAAATATAACCTCAACTAAACTCCTATTTCATAGTCCATGGAATATTTCCCAATGTATTATATGCCATTCAAGCTAATGTATTTTATTTAAACATTAAGCTTAAAAACCATCACCAATAAATAAATAAATAAATAAATAAATAAAATAATGTGTTGCAGTTGACCAGCATGTCGTAGCTCATTCTATCAAATGCACACAGTACAGCTTTATTATTTTATTATTTTTTACTTTGTGTATTTAAAAAAATAAAAAGGATATAGAGTATCCATCTATGAAAATTTGGATGCAGTTCTATTTTATTGCTCAGCAAGTACTCAACTGTGGAGTAAGCTTATTAAAAATAAATTTGTAATAAGACAGGTTCGAAAAGTCTGTCTTGATTTTAATGAATGCTGGAAAAACCTCATTCAGACAACAGGCATGTAATGAGGGCTTTGGCTTTGTGTTCAGGTTTATTTTGGGATCATTGTGTTTCTCATTATGAAACACCAAACTGTCGCTATGGTGACTCACCGTTTACCAGGAATTGCTTCTTAATTAATATAGAGGAAATTAATCATGCTGAACTTTGGGAAAATGGTCATTGCTCATGTCTTACACCATAAACTACATTTAAGGAGTTTCAAAATTACAGCAGTTTTTCTTGAATGGGTAGGTTGCAGGTGTGGGCTTGTAAATGTAGGCTACATGCTGAATGCTATTAGAGGGACATTGAAGATATGAATGTAAAAGATACAATGTTTAAAGTTACTTTCCACACTGATCCAAATGCACTGTTGTATATAAAATCAATGATGATTTTTGTTGAAATGGGTACTATATTTACATATAGTATATCACAATCAAATTGCATTTAGAGCTCTGTCATGCTTGAACACCTATATAGGAATGTACAAGTTGTTTATAATATAAACAACCTTATGTATTATTACAGTGCTGAAGGACTGCTAGGGTATAGCTGGCTTGCGTGTATACTATTTAAAATAGTTATTACTTTACATATGAATGCTTTTAAACACACACTGAATTATTTATTTCACCTGCAATTGTCACAACTGTCTAAAATAAGCATTTCAGTGAAATGATTGTATCATTTTCTGCTACAATAATAATGAAAGAGCTACAGAACCAATACGTACAATCTAGTAAAACACGAATTACAAAAGCACTTTTTGCATATGGACTGGATACAAGCTTTTGTGTTTGTATAATATTTCCATTAGGAATGGAACTTACAAAATAATTTCAGAATCAAACCCTGCATCTTGATTGCTGTTAATTAGATTAGGCTATTTCACTGCCAGCTTAGATTCTATAACATATGCTAACAGATTATTAATGGTCAAAAAAAAAAAAAAAAAGTAAAAAAGCAGAAACCATGGGGATGCATTTGGTGCTCCTTTTTGGCCCACATTCACACTCTGTATCAGAATCTAGTTGACATAATCTGTGCCTGCAGAATCCTAGCTGCCTGCTTTTTTTGGGTAGAGTTGCAGGCCCCACTTTCTTCATACTATTACTAGAGACCAGAAGCATGTATAAAAGAGTAAATTCACCGCACATGCAGCTCTCACATTCATATATAATGATGGTAAACTTGATAAAAAAGTATGGGTGAAAAATAATTTAATAGATTTCTAGAAAAAAAAAAAAAAAAAAAACAACCGTATGTACAATCATATCCAGCACTTATTTGGTGACACTACACATTTTGCAGAGGGTACTTAAGATACAATACTGTATAAAAATGTGTACTGATTAATCAAGAATTCACAGTACAGTGAATTCTCTTTTGCATCTTTACTACATTCACCACTACAATAGGCTATTGATATTTCCAACCAGGTCAGACATTAAAACTAGCAGGATGCTTTTAAACTATATGGTGTAATACCAAGGAAACAGTCAACAGCAGGGTAGGAAAAATGTATATTGCTTTTCTTCATATTAATGTAGTAAATACTGTGACAAACCGGGGTTAGTTTGCCTCAGAACCACAGATAGGTTTTCTAACAGGGCAGACCTGTATATTTGTTTATTTACACAAAAATAAAACAAAACCTAACTCCTCCAAGAAGTGCTCTCTAAACTCTTCCCCAATTTCTAATTGCAACTGGACGGCTAAACCATTTACCAGTAAACAAACCAATACATTACTGAGGCAGGGCGGTAGGAAAGCCCTGCTTAAATATATTGTGTTTGTTTATTTTTAAAACGGGGTCTCCCCCTCCATCCCTATGTTATTTATTGTATTTGTTTATTGTGTTTTATTTGTGTAAAGATGACGGTGAACCGCCATGCATTTTGTTATTATTTTGCAGCGTGGATGGGAAGAGATTGGCCATCTCCCGAATTAAGTGATTAATTTGTTGCTAATCGGGAGATGGTCACCTGCATAAATACCTGCAGCTCTCTGCACTCCGGGTGGGTGTTCCGAGGAGGAACGAGAGCGAGCGATGAGTGAGAGAGGAGAAACTAAATTTAAAAGAATATAAGGATCCATGAAGGCTACTGCCCAGCCAGACCTGTATGTGTAATTTATTTTGTGATCGTGACTTGTTTTGTTTAATTGTTTTATTTCTGCTCTGCGAGCAAGTGTTTATTTTTGTTTAAATATTTTATTTATTTTTGTTTTCTGTAAATAAAATGGCGCACGCGCCACTGCACCGTACCTTAGTTTTTGTTGTTCCTCCTTTTGGTCTGGATCACCGCAACGCCATTTCCTGCCACAATTGCACATACCTTTTCAGGTCTGAACCACACAGGCAGGTTTGCCAGATTTCTGACAGAAATATAACGACCTTGTTCTTCAAATCAAGCCCAGACAAGACCACAACAAGCGCAACCCATGTTAGAGTATGGGCGTTTATTCAAATTCCAACCCAATTTCGTTTATTATAAGTGGATGGCAACTCTGCACAGAGCCCGAGGCCGAGCCCAAGCCCGAGCCAAACATTTTGACCTGCTTAAGTACCTGCCTGGGAATTACAGGCAGGTTTACTTAATTAAATTAGAGCCAACTGATTCTGAACCTGGCTCACTAAAACAATACAACAATTAAAGAATTAAACCATTCCACCTGTGGCTTACAAGACTGCCACAAAACTCACATTTTCACACATATTCGCAAGGATAGGAATTATTCTTCTATATTGCATATTTCTGAGTCATGTTTAAAAGTTCTGATCTTTCTTTAGAAGCAAGACTAGATCACATCGAAACAGTTCAAAACCCCTTTACACAAGGCATCATATAAACATTTCTGCATCTATTTCTAAACACATTTTGAAAGAATTAATTTAATTATAAAATGTATCTAATCTTGCTGCCTTTTTCACCCTATAAGTGATTATTTGTTAGCACAGTCTGACATTCTGATGGATTGGTGATACGCTGAAGCGTGGAGATATCTTTCATATCACCATAATAAGGCAGCAATAATTTACATATTCTCACTGGCATTTCAATAGATTGTGTAAAATGATTTTAATCTGTCCATATTACAGTTCAAAAAGGTTAAAGCTGGCTTGATATATAACTTTACTTTATATGTACAGCCCATTATAACCCTAACCCTCTGTAGTGCTTTAGCTGTTTAGTTTGTTGTTTAGCATCCATATGCTTGCTTATTGTTAACCTTAAATCTCTATCCTTACTTGATATTTCAGGGCACATAATTGCTCTACAATAGCTCCCCCTAGAGGTAAATACAGCACTAGAATACTAAAGCCCATCTCCAGTGGAATTGGAAACAGACTGAAGGAATTAAGTCATAAAGAATACTATTTTTTAACATGCACTTGGCCATCTACCAAGAGACATAAACTGACTGACTCCTGAAGTTTTATTTTTTTTCAAATGTATTTCTCAGAAACAGTATTGGATGACATTATTGATTTCGTACTAAAGCCAAAAGGAATTCATTGCAAACATCTCACTTTTCCTTTCTACAAAAAGGGCTTCTCCCTGTGAAAGGACTGTGCGTTGGGTGACAACTACTGCAAAAAACATTTCCACTTTTTTGATTTTTAGTTTATACACTTCAACACCTCAAACTACTAACGCAGCAAACACACATGCATGCATGCATGCATGCACGCACGCACGCACGTACACTAACGCACACACACAGACACGCCCTGCATGTCATCTTGTAGATTTCCAGATGGATCCAAAAAGAATGTTAATTCATTAGATAAGCAGACTAATGGGAATGTTTTGCTAATGCTTTACTAATTCTCAGGAAAGGATACTTACAGATCTAGAGATGATTAGCCATGCTATATCCAGAAAGGGGAGTATAATTTTTAAACCATTCTTTAAAATTGTTCGTTTATCACTATTTTTAATTATTTTAACCACAAAGCAGAGAAATGTGATGTTACAAAAAAATGCCCTACTGTGCAACGGACTATTCCAGTTTTTCCTAAACATTCCCTTTATCACAGATCAAATGTAATTGTTAAAATTTTAATGCGATTTAATCATCTTGGTAATACTCACACAGAAGTAATAAAGCAGTTTCACTGAAAATGTAAAGCCTTATCGGTTTTCACAGTATTTGTAGAACTTTTAACAAAATGGGAAAGACAGAAAGAGGTCTTAAGTTAAATTGCATATTGTCACTCTTTCAATAATCACACACCAAGGTTTGTTCAGCAAATTACACGGCAAGCTGAAAGATGTGCAATCTGTCACCTTAAACACTAAAATCCATGAAAAACACTGTGACAGGCACCCTGGAGATCAAAGCTTGGAACAAAGGAATGAGTTGACATGGAGCACAAGCTCTGGACCATAAGGAAGAATGAAAAGATTAGCAGAAAAATTCATGATGACACCTCAGGCAGGTGGGAGTGTTTCTGTTTATATAATCAAGCCCTATGTTCTTCAGTGATAAGGCTGTAAACAACAATGTGACACCAGCAGCACTGACAGAAGTCTACTGTTTTACTTCACAGCAGTGAGTAATCACTATCAAAATAAGTTCTATACCTGACCGGTGTCATGAGTTTTTAGAAAAGAAAGAAAGAAAGAAAGAATGAATGCAAGAATACAATTTACTGTATGTGATTGTGAAAACTACAATTGCATTATATGTAGAAATCTCATCATTAAACGATTCCC
The DNA here is from genome assembly GCF_017654505.1 of Polyodon spathula. NCBI lineage: Eukaryota > Metazoa > Chordata > Actinopteri > Acipenseriformes > Polyodontidae > Polyodon > Polyodon spathula. The sequence goes on along the minus strand of NC_054536.1, from coordinate 88,800,180 downwards.
CAAATTCAACTGTTTAATTGAGGTTATTTTTAATACTTTGGATTTGTTATATTTCACGCAACAGGAGGGTGATTGGTTATTCATCTATCATAATTTGTGAAACAACTAGAGCAACTCATGAATGTTCATGGTGTAATCTAAACCTTAACCCTAATCCTAACCCTATATTTAGCCCTAACCCTAACCCTAACCTTAACCCAGAGGTTTGTTTTATTTTTAGATCCACTTTTTTCCTAGGTAAGACAAAGGAGGTTTTGATTGTGTGCAAGCATACTAGTGCATTGATTTGCCATTGAATAAATACGAGTTTAGGCTTAAGCTGTTTTTTTACATATTGTGTAACATTTTAATTTATTTTCCACTCCTTTTGGAATAAAGGGTGCAAATGACATTACACATTATGCTTATACGGTGGACTGTTATTCGTCATGGTAAAAGCATTGCAAAGTATAGCAAAATACAGGCAGTCAGGATACAATTCAAAGGGCATAGGGGCATGATATAAACCGCAAAATTCAGGCACCAAGCAAAATAATCTGTCATACAATGACATTAGAAATACATGCAGCAAAGGAGAAGGCATATTAATGGGGGACTTCAACTTCCCCCGTATAAAATGGGAAAACCCAGTGGGGAGCATGACAGCTGAAATTGAAATGGTGGAAATGACAAATGACTGCTTCCTAACAAAATTTGTCAAGGCACCAACTAGTGGGGGGCATGCCTTGATTTAGTCTTTTCAAATAACGAAGACAGAATAACTAAAACAGAGGTCAGAGAACCACTGGCAAACTCAGATCACAACATGGTCTCATTTGATGAGCTTTTTAAAACCCCAAAAGTAATGACTAAAGCTAGTTTACAATTTTAGAAATGCAAACTATGAAGGTATGAAACAAAGACTAACAGAAGTAGATTGAAATAAAATAGAGAAAACATCCACAGAATGTAGTACAAAACAGTTACATCCCAAAAGTAGACAAATCTAAACCTAAAACAAAATGGCCAAAATGGTTTAATAAATAAAAATGGATCAATTAAAAAAAATATTTGGAGAAAAAGGCACTATACAGAACATTTAAAAGGGACCAAGAATAAGGTACACAGAAAGAGTACTTGGAACTGTAAACGTAAGTCATAAAGGGTTAGGAAGGCCAAGAAAGAGAGACAGATAGAAATGAGCACTGCTAAGGGGCTAAAACCAATTCCAAAAAGTTTTCCCAAATTATAACAGCAAGAGAACATTCAAAGAGGAGGTAAAATGCCTAAGAGATACAAATGGCAAAACCATAGACAAAGAGAAATAGAAAATATATTAAATGATTACTTTTCACAAGATTTTACAGAGGAGGATACAGGCAACATGCCCCACCTATCGACCTGTTCCTATCCAGTTTTAAGTAACTTTAGCATAACAGAGGCAGAAGTGTTAAAGGGACTAGGAGCTCTTAAAATAAACAAATCCCCTGGGCTGGAAGAGATCCTCCCAGTAGTACTCAAAGAAATGAAAGAAGTTATTTACAAACTGCTAACCAAGATCATGCAACAATTTACTGACACAGGGGTTGTACTGACAGACTGGAGAATTTCAAACGTAATACCGATCCAAAAAAAGGGAGACAAAAATGAACCAGGTAACTACAGACCAATAAGCCTGACTTCTATTATATGTAAACTGATGGAAACTATAATAGGATCCAAAACGGAAAATTGCCTATATGGTAACAGTATCCTGAGAGACACAGCATGGTTTTAGGAAAGGGAGATCGTGTCTAACTAACCTGCAAGATTTTTTTTGAGGATGCAACATCAACAATGGATAATTGCAAAGCATGACATGGTTTATTTAGATTTTCAGAAAGCTTTTGACAAAGTCCTCCATAAAAGATTCATTGTCAAACTGAACGCAGTAGGGATTCAAAGTAATGCATGGACATGGATTAGGGAGTGGTTAACATGTAGAAAATAGAAAGTACTGATTAGAGGAGAAACCTCAAGTGGAGTACCACAGGGATCAGTATTGGGTCCTCTGCTCTTCTTAATCTACATTAATGAGTTGGATTCTGGTATAGTAAGCAAATTTGTTAAATTTGCAGACGACACAAAAATAGGAGGAGTGGCAAACACTGTTGCAGCAGCAAAGGTCATTCAAAATGATCTAGACAGCATTCAGAACTGGGCAGACACATAGCAAATTACATTTAATAAAGAAAAGTGTAAGGTACTGCACGCAGGCAATAAAGATGTGCATTATAAATATCATATGGTAGATACTGAAACTAAAGAAGAAATCTATGAAATTGAAGAAGGAATCTATGAAAAAGACCTAGGAGTTTATGTTGACTCAGAAATATCTTCATCTAGACAATGTGGAGAAGTTATAAAAAAGGTCAGCAAGACAAGACCAAGCAAGCAAGATGGGCCGGATGTCTCCCTGTCGTTTGTAAATTTCTTCTTATAAACTGTGAAAATGCAGGTTCATTGCAAACATGTGAGGTAAGTATAGGAAACTTTTACAAGAGAAAGAATATTTTAAAATGGACTCTTTAACCCCATGTCCAGACATCTTTTGTGTAGACAACTAATGAAGCATTGTTGTAGGTGTTGTATTTTTAAGCAATTTTAATTATTGTAAATAACTGTTATTCTGCCCTGCAACTAGTTGATTTAAAAGGTGTCTGGTGTTACTTGGACAGAACAAAATAGCAGATATTCAGGAATAAAAATACAAAAGTGCAGCTATATATTTTGGAAATTTTTTTGTTGATGTAAATTACAACGTCAACCACTGGGCTACACTGTAAATACCAAAGAACCTGCAATTACAGCATGAAGCTACTGGGTGACACTCTCAAGTGAAGGTGAAAGGCAGTGTAAAGGGAAATATTTTAACAGCCACAACACACATTCATTACAAAAAACTTTGTTAGAATACAAACTAATAAATGCTACAGAACCATTTGCTCAAATTTGATTAAAGTTTGCATAGACATTGCAAGCAGTTATTCCATATTCTGTGTAAGTGCAGCTCATGCCAACACTACTGACACCTGATTGGCTGTGCTTTATAAGGCTATTCTTTAAGAACCGCTTATCTCAATGTATACCATATACTTTGAATGCAGCTCACTGTGATATACTTTTCAGAGTTTCATAACATGATAGGCTGAGATATTGAAAGCTTTATCTTGGAAACTGCTTGCCAAAGTGTGATGACATTTTTTCCATTGATTATAATATATTCTAGATATATTCTGATTACTTACATCCTTGAGGCACAGGGCCCTAGGCTGAGATTTTGTAAGATATGTCTTTCCACATGACATGTGGGTTATTGTGGTTATTTGTAGGCTCAGAGAGGCAGGCATGCTTCCTGGGTGTAACTCAACACCAGCAAAACTGTTTACTGCACTTTAATATACACAATGATGTCTGCCATTATTGTACTTTTGCTTACTTTATTACTTCTTGCACCGACTTTAAAATCAGAACCTAATTGTTTTTTGTTTTGTTTTTTTTCGTCCGTGATCTCTTTGTTGTTATGGTCCAACACAACCACACTCTACCCCAGCTATAAAAAAAAAAAAAAACATTTGCCAAGCCTTTTGAGATGTTATAGTAATAAAATAATGGCTTGGAACATATTATTGAGGAGTTTGTTGATAAAACAAGTGATCAGGATTTATCAGTATGCACGATTATGAAGAGGTATGTGATAAATACAGCTAACTAGGTGTGGTGCAGGGCTGGAGATGCAGTACTGAGTGTCCTGTTGATATGCAGTGCCTTTTAAACCTGTTTTACTGTGAATAAAATTACTTTTAAACAGTGCGTGTGAAAATAAATTGGACTGGATGTGCCTGACGGTGCTGAATAAATGGACCGCAAAGGGTTAACCAATCAAGAATTGTAATTGAATGACAGCACTAATTATAATTAATGTTATACACAGGGGGGGATTTTTATTTGATTTTTATGCACCATCCACCCCCCCCCCCCCCCCCCCGTTATCTTTTATAATACAAATCCTATTGAAAAACATATTGAAAGATATCCTATTGAAAGATTCAAAGACACAATGTCACAAAGTTTTATGTTCCAAAGGACATCGCTGTACCCCCTTATCTTTGCCAAAATATTAATGGAAATGAAGATGAAACCATAACTATAGCAAGGTCGATGACACTGCTGTAGAAGCAGCGCAGGCTGTATGGGAAAATCAAGCACATAAATGACATTGACAGTGTTAGAAAATAGTCTCAGAATGTTACAAGGACTGTTTGTATTTTTATTTGGAGAAAACATTGTGTTCCTTTTTTATTAGTTCAACTTTTAAATGAGGAAGTCTTATTAGAACTTTAAAATAACCTGCCAGGCCAAATTATCACAAGGGCTCCGTTCATACATGGCTACAAATATATCAAAGGGGGTTGTTTTATTAATAGAATAATGTTGGCCTTGTTTAAAAATGTTCTTAACCATTATACTGAGTCAAGTGACACTACTGTACAAATATCTTATGAAACCAAAGAAAAACATCTGTGTTTGAAAAGCATTGTCAGAAATCTGTTGATGGTATATTCATTTTATTAGCATGTCAGACTGAGAACATGCTCACTAATCATTTATGACTACAGGAAAGAGATATTAATATTGTTTACAGAAACCTCTAAATAGGATAACGGGAAGAGAAGGAAGCAAACATTCTTTCAGATAGTTTATATTTTAAGGTTTTAAAATAAACTTTTCAAGTACTATGCTCTTCCACAGCAAATTCTGAGAGTGATAAAACATTCAAAATACTGTTTGGGCGGACCTATGAAAGAACCGTTTTCTTCAACCATATGTTTTATGTCATTCCTGACAGGGAATTCACAATGCTAAGCATACACCTTTTACAAATGAAAATTCACTGGAAATGATCGAGGGCTGTGTTGAGGAAGAGACATTGGGAATTGATAACAGAAGATATGTGCTTATAACAGAGAAGAGTAAGGAGATTCCCCTTGGCTTGCAGATAGCCGCCCTCATGGAGGTGAAACCGAATCATTCTGGGAAGCAACCGACACATCCTCCAAGGGGGATCTAGAGGAGAGAAATGGGAAGATGACAATGATAGACTAATTTGGCCAGGGGTCCCCCCTTCCTCACAGAGGATGAAGCCGGCAGCAGCTGGACTAAGGTTGGGAAGTGAGCTTCACTTACTCCCAAAAGAGACCCCCAGCACCCAGCAACTGCGCCACCAGTGCAAAACAGATGTGATTTATAATGGTTTATTTATTTTTTAAATATATTTTTAAGACTAATCGCACTGTTCAGTGGAGTGGCCCCCACTCTGGGCATACTAGCAATACTATGAAAGAGAAGAGACAGCAGAGAGAACAAAGCAGCAAGGCAACAAGATTCTATTTACACTTCACTGGACCAAGGGCTGCGTAGATGAAGTTCTGAGTCTTGAGTCTGTACTCTTGAGAATGCAGGCTGAGTAGCAAGGCAAAAACAACAAACGCAAGACAGAGAGCAAACAGGCCTTTGGGTTTAAATAGGGGATTTAGCAGATGTTATTGGTAGGAAGAAAGTAGGGGAGGAGTCCTCGCTCATGCCCCCCGAATAACACTAAGTTTACAAATAAAAGTACTCAGGCCCAAATTTTAAAGGGGAAAAACCGACCGCAAAAAGGCAGGTAATGTGCGTGTTCAGTATAGCCACACTTATCGTCAAATTTTATAAGATTAATTAGGTAAAGCAGGTGATTCCGCAATCAACCAATTTAAATACCCCTTACTGCAATTAGCAGTGGAGAATTACACAGCTCTCATAATAAATAGCGGGCTTGGGTTAACCCTGAGTGTGTAGGGTACAAATTCCAAAAGAAAATGAATGGCACACAAAGACCTCAGCCTGGTACTAGTCATGGTGATGAGGATGCTCGGAAGCGAAAACTGAAATTGTGAAGATGTGTTACAAGCTTGAAATACATTACCAGTACAAATGAATAAAACATGGAATGTGCAGTGGGTTCTTAATAAACAAATGGTCAATTAACAGTCAGTTACTAGTTCAACTTCTTATTTCACATTGAATAATTCCAGGCATATAGACTTTTCAAACATCAGAAACAATACGTTGTATTTACTTACATCCATGGCAGTCAAAAGGGTGGAAAATCCTTCCATTGTACAGCAATATGTTCAACAGCGATAACTACATACAGCTTCATACGAACAGTCTTCAGTTTAACTACGACTTATATCTTAAAGCCTTATGGAGTTACAACTCTCATATTTCTTATGTTTGTCTGTATTTCTTACTCTTTGTATGATTATAAAGCACATCTGTATGGTATATATGGTCAAAAAACTGTACTTGCTCTAGCTACAAACTAACTGTGTCACCTGTCCCTCTGTCCATTTTTTAACATTTTCTTTTCAACTTGAACCTGAACCAGTATTGTTAAATACCAGAATGACATATTACAAAAAATACATTCTGTAGGCATTACTAAAATAACTGTGGAGGATGAGTCCTCGTTGTATTACATGTATATGACTTTTTCTTTAGTGTGCCTCCGAATATCGTTCCATCTTTTCTTAATCTCCACCATTCTAATAATGATGCCTGCACTCTAGATGTAAAGGCTCTCGTTAGAACCTTGCTTTGCCACTGTGGGGAGACCGTTTAAGGTTCTTCTAAGAACCTTTTTTATATGGATTCAATAGTCATTATTTCCAGACTTTCTGTTTTGTCATGTAAGCTATGAAACATGTATTGAAAATTGGAGTTTGCAAAACAATACGGTACTGGTTTATAAACTGTAATTTACAAACTGACTTGTCCAGAAGGGTTAAAAAATGAGCTCTTTGCAAAATGCTATTAAATATTTCTTTGTCCTTGAAAACGATGTTTCCTCCTTGCTGCAGACAAGTCTCCCACATCACCTTGCCTTGTATATAGCTACTGTCTGACTGCAGCAAATTAACACCTGCTTTACAGAGTTCTTAAAATAATAAAACAAATACGAGGCCCATAATTACCCGCAGATTTAATAAATTAGACTCAATATTTAATAGACCTAATTTGCAAAATCCCCTCCCAATTTTAGTGGTTTCGTTCAGAAACGCCCCAGAATTGCATATGCATATACAGAATTATATATGCATCAAGGGCTAAAGCGCACAGAGACATTGCCCCGCAAATCACGTATCAATTGCATGTTTATGCCATTGCGTGTGTTTTATAAATCCCATCCAAGAATTCAGAACCCTCAGCGCCCATTTTACGGTTGTAAAACATGCTCAGTCTTTTTATAAATCTGGGCCTCGACTTGATGGTTTTTCTTTTGTGTCTCCTCAGATAATATTGAATAGTAGGTATCACTTTGTCAACAGTTTTAACTATATACATTATATTTGGAAGATTTCCAAGCCCTCATATCAAATATGTATTCAACATATATAGTTACACTTTGCAAGTTTTGAAAACATTGATTCAAAGGATTCAATACAGTCTGTGTTACATCCATAGATCTGTATTTCTCTTTAATTGAAATATTTGAATGCACCTTAAACAAAGGCCTTTCTTAATACGCATTTTGAAATCGTGAGTCGATCCTTTAATTGCTATGGCACCAGCAGACAAAAAGAGATACACATGATGCATTATTACAAAATGTAACAGAAAAAAAAAAAAATTGTACACAAAAAACAATAAGAATATTGTCTGGTTGCTAAGTGTACACATGTCTAGTCTGTTACTTCCCTTTAATACCACTTAATCATTGTTTCATTTTAAATCCAGTGTAACAGGGTTACTAGAGTTTAACAATCCAGACTGCTCTTTCACTTCAAGAGCCCAGCAGGCCTGAAGAGCTACAGCTCTCCTGGGATGTCCCTGCTGGGCAACAGTTTCTCTCCTGATATCCCTCCTGTGGAGACAGGAATGTGCTCCACACACAGGGCAGCCTGCAACCTGAACTCGTTTAACAGCTGCACTGGGACTCCAGATAAGCTAGGACTTTGTAACCAGAGTTAATGATTATGTCTTTCAAGTTTAACACACAGTACTTAATAGACATAATAATTACAGTATATTGCCTTTTTTGTTGTGGCTATACAGAACTTTAAATATTTGCCATTTCAAATCAGTGTTTTTATGAAATAAGACAATGAAAAGCTATGTGATGTATGTCTTATTTTTTGGCAGGGCCTTTTCAGGTATAAACATATATCACTGTGAATGTTATTCAATACATTGGTAATGTAATTATAAACATTGAGCCGCCTAACAAATATAGCCCATTCAAATGTTTTACTTAAAAGACAAGTAGTTGCCAAGTACCATATATATCCTGATAGCTCTTCTGGTTGTACTGTAACTGTCAGGTCTCCAGCAGAGGGCACAGCTATTCTACAAAGAGAAACTCAACTGTCTAGTCATAGATCACAAGAGAAATAGCACAAGATCCAGCCTGAAGAAGTAAAAAGAATAAAATAGGTCTCATTCTGACATTTCTAGTTCAGTAAACCAGGTTTTTAAACAGTCTTCAGACTCTGATGATACCTAACTTTTGTAGAGGTGACATTAAGGTTTTTCCTTAAAATCCCACACACAGTTATTTTCAGAAGTAGTATTTTTTATGGTAAATTGGTTGTTCGGCACATTATAAGGTAACAATAATCCTAATATAGGTTTTCAAATTCCTTGAGCTACCTTTAATAATAATAATAATAATAATAATAACAATAATAATAATAATAATAATAATAATAATAATAATAATAATAATAATAATAATAGCTAAATCGAATTGATAACAAATAAAACAATAAATAAAAGACAAACAGACAACCTAACCCGACTTTCCTGATCCACCCCTGAACACTGCCAGCTGATGACAATTGCTTTGCACAGCATAAATTATGAATAGCAAATCTCCCCTCAGTCATTTCATGAAAATAATTTTGAACTTGAAACCAGAAACTTGGAATAGTTTCTTATATTGAGGAACGTGCGGTCATCCTAATGTAGCCACACATGTTGACTTGGTCACAAACCACTGTCCAAGAGCAAGGAAGTCTATTTACTAACACACTGCAAGAATATCACTTGACTTATTCTGCACCATTACCAACCACAGCATCAAGTCATGCTGTGGTACAGGTTCAAGCCTGGGAAATTAGTATAATTGTACTGTGACATCCTGAACTAGGACAACATGTACCAGAAAACTATGGGCTTATTGTGATTTGCAAAAAAAAAAAAAAAAAAAAAAAGAATATTGGAAAAAAAGAGCCAGTAATAGAAGGTTGAGCTGCCAAGATGAGTTCTATAAATGGAAAGGAATTTCAAATGTGAAGTCTCCTCAATACACTACACATTTCATGAGAGCACCAGCATTGGTAGCATGATCCGTACGCACTACAGTGTTTGTAAAATTATTATATTCGATTAAGAGACCCATTAAGAGACCCATTGTCAAAAACAATGAGGATTATGAAGAAAATTATGTCTATGCAATAGGGACGGGACGACACAAGATATAGCAAAGGTAAAATCAGTACATGTTTGTATTTCTTAAACACTGCATGGTGATCGCTTGCACTAAAACACAATTTTAGTTATAAGAACCATCATCAGTACAACCATTGAAAAATACTGGGATTGTGAGGCCAAGCTGCTATTTGCAAACTCCTGATTTCATATGGCAACAGGAATACTTGCATGCAGAGGAGTAAGGGGCAGGAGATAAGGACTACTGATAGCTGCCATGGAATGGATTCCTCAGTGGATTTGCTTACCTCTGGAGAGACTCAAGTGAATCTTACCACTTGGAGTGGGTGGTGACAATGTAAAGAGAATGGAGGTTTGTGATGGGTTTGGGGTTATACATTGTTATGACTGGTGACTGATGAGCATTATCTTGGCATTCTATATAGTCTTTAAAGATGATAATCTACATTTCTTCAGACCTCTATGAAAGACCATTGAAGTGAACTGAGGGGAGACAGACGTAGGACAGGTGACACACAACAAATGAATATGATTTATAAAAAGTATGTTCCTCTCCAGTAGTCTTAATAGGAACATAACATTATACCTGATCAAAGTAAAATGTGTTATGTTGAATTTGTTTGATATTATTATCCATATGTTCTCCTTTGACAATGACTGCTAAATAAACATAAACTGCTAAATAAGCACCACATTCCCGTGAATGTCAAAAATAGAAATATGTAGCGACGTTTTAAATAACATGTTCACAGAGATAATCAGGAATAAACTCAAATAAAACAGGATGGTTTCTCCCTTTCATCTTGGCAAATTTATCAACACCAACCTGTGTTTGTAAGTCTAATGCTTTTGCTTGTTGGATCGGATTAAAGATCGCTCAATCATTTATTCTCCAGTCACTGTACACAGGTTAATTTATTTATTTATTTATTTTTACCCTTTTCATGCACAAAAAGAACCTTTAATTTGTCGAACTAATGCCAACATTTGCATATGGCAAAAATCTGTTAGAAAAAGAAATCTGTTGATTTTCATGTATAACATTGCCTAATCATTTCTTTCCATATACATGTCTATTTAAGCAATGTAACATTTTAAAACAGTAATTAAAGCAGTACATTTCAACCAGTATGTATCTAATACTGTAGTGTACTACCTTAATTTAAATATCACTGTATGCCAATCCACTGTGAAAAATTCATTATAGAGCAGCTATGCATTCCGGTACCAAACCCGAAAACGGACAGCACGGCCCTACACATTAGCCTAAATCTAATTTTAAAATATATGGTATTTTTTCTTTTGAGCACGTATAAATAATTGTACCTGGGCATTAGCAATATTAATAGTTTCTTCCACAAGTGAATCCCTCCTTGTTTCACTGTGTTTCAATCCTTCTGTTTTTCATCTGCTGTGGCAAACATATGCCATATTTCCCTTTGACTCGCCATGATATCAATAATATTATATTATAGAAACAATAAAATGCAATGCCATTCTGTTTTGTTGATATAATCACTGGACAACGATGAACTACCAATCAAAATGAATGAATGCAGCCAACGCCCTGAGATTGAGCGTGCGAGCAATTACCATGGCCGATTTAATTTCAGATCGAAAAGAAAAGAAAAGAATGATGTTTGAAAAACTTATTTTACTAGTTTGTGAAGAAATCTTATATGAGATTATATCGTGTGTCGGGGGGAACTGGGGGGGGGGGGGGCTGACACCCCTGCCCAAAAGCCTAATACTCCAATCAGTCATTTCAAGAATGGGAAATGACATTCATATACTTTTATTTTACAATTCCACTGGTGCATAAGCTATTGCTTCTAAAACAAAAATATTATTTTTGAAATTTATAATTAAAGTTTGGGAGGGAAGTTTAGGGTCAGACGTCAAACTCTACGTCACCAAATTGAATCACTCAATTTACATATTAGCTAATTAAGATTGTTAGCACTATGAATACCCCCTTCACTTATCTCCTCAGTTGCGTTTCGATTTCATCGTTCCCCACCACCTCCCCTTCTCCACCTTTCTTAAAAACAATTTCTATGTTTTATCAATGGGGGTCTCCGCCTCGTCCATTCGGCCAGGCAGCGAGCCCTCAAACCAAGTTAGGTTTGATGCCAAATGAAAGTGTCTATTCAACATAATCTGTAAAATTGCATACTCTGCATTCTCTACAATAATGTGATTGGTGTTTGTCCCGAACTACTGAAGACATGTTAGTGTCAATGTTTTACATGTTGTTTAACCATGTTATAAAAAGTACCTCTGAAGCTGTCTTTAAAACAGTCCTGCGTTAGCTTTGACACCCGCTTTACCTCAGGTATGGTGGTGTTTTGTAGTTTAACGACCAGTCCACATATAGTGTTATATAACTCGCACATAAAAAGGAAAAAGACCATAATGCACTCTCTCTGTGGAAAATGTGTTTATTACAGATGTATTCTGCTACCTCATTTTCAGTGGAATTCCATATTCAGGTACTCAATAGAGAAGTGGGAAAGGGTCATGCATTTCTACAAATATAATACTGAAATATGGAAAGTTGATACTCTTATTTGGTGCTTCCTCATGGAAATCCACAACATACTTTCCTTATGAAAACACATTCAACCAGCCATATACACAATTACCCACCATTAAATGCAGCATACTTTCCACACAAATACCATGACGCAGGCTATATTAACACGAACTTCTACTGAAAGCCTAGTTTCTGCACATCAAATACACAACGCAATGGAACGCACAGATTCACAATGATATTACTACCACTTCAGAAACATGGCTCTATGGAAATTCTTCTCAACACTTCTAGTTTCCTGTTACACAAACTATTGTGTAAAACATCTGAATTTGAAATTATGAAGAGAAATAAGAAATGTCAAAAACATTTTTGATACATGTATTATACTTATTGCTTCACTGTGTTATTTAGCAAACAACACAGTGAGATTGCAATTTAATAGAAAGGTGTATTGAAAACATCATGTGCTGAGATTAATGTCCATTTACTGTATATTGCATTACTTTAAAATGTTTTATTTACCCTTTCTTTATCTATAAAAGTCTCATTCAGATTAAGATCTATTTTTCAAGGGAGCCTAGTCAAGAAGGTGACTCTGGTGGACAGAAAGGGGTCCCGTCTGCACCTTGTTCACAGGGATATCCAGAATATAAGTATGTATTTTTGTTGCAAAGTTTTTAATGTTTCAGAGTGTGTTTACAACTGGAGTTAAAAACACAAACAAAACACAGAAATGTTTCTAGACATGAATCATACAGCTGAAAACATACCAGCTACTTGGTTGCGCTATGATTTTGGAAAAGCTTAATCGCTTTGGGAAAATCCTATATGGATTAACAGAATATTCATTTGCTGAAACTAGATTTCTTTCTATTATGCAAACTATTATCCTCCCTGTATTTATTTATTTATTTATTTGTCTTCGGTATTGACTCCATTAGCTGATTTTAGAGCTATTTAGTAGGGATCATGGTGTTTTGCTATTGTTTTCTCAAATCCAAAATGGAGAAATGTCATCTCTGTGAAGGAAGCAATAACTGGGTAGCAGCAGCACTAAATGAATACGACACATAACAAGCTGCACAGTGTTACGCCATCCGCAGACCGGAAACTTGCACTAGCTTTTACAAATTCCTCAAACAGGCACAAGGCATCTTGTCATTTTCAAAACTGTTTTCAGCCTGTGGTTTGATACAGCTGCTATCTACAGATAACATATCCATTTCTTCCATCTCTGCATAGTCAGTTTGATACCATAGATAGCAGCAGGCTGTTGCTTAGTATACACAATAGGCCCACCTCCTCTAATTTTAACTTCATATTTGTTTTTTAATCAAGTTTTTTAAGTCACAGGAAAATATATGTAATCTTGCCCAGTTCTTAATTGTACCGATTTCTTAAATGTTAAACAAAAATGGCAGATCTAGAAGTATGGACATGACTAAAGGTGTAAATAATATTTGATGAATAGACTCTCTCTAATGGCATAAGTCATAAACATGAACACTACTAAATGTAAAAGCCTTGCTTCTGTGGACAAAAGAAATCCTACTCCTGAGTTTAAAATATATTTAAATCCTTTTTCACTTTATAGCTAACACAGACCCTTATTTGCTACTAACAAACATATACTGTATTGTAAAAGTGTTTTTTTTTTTTGTTTGTTTGTTTGTTTTTTTTTCTCATTCGCTACAACTTGAGGGCCTAGAAAAAGCACAGACCATTCAGGAATATGAATTTCTATATGCACAAATCTGTAGAAAGTTAACAGTGTATGTTGATCCAAAAATAAACGGTTCTTGCTCTACTTGTACACTCCCATTCATATTATATGCATATATAAAACAAAACATTTTTCACAGGTAGGAAAACTTAGGAATACTACTTTTTCTTAAGTTTCTTCAATTTCCTACCTGTGGTATCATAACATGATACTGAAGAAACTTAAGAAATTGTAGTATTTTAGAAATAAAGTATTTTGAAACAAACACGTAAAAAAAATAATAAAAAGTATCCTAATTATAAATAGAAATAAGATAAATAGAAATAAGAAATAAATAAGATAACTCTACAGGATTAAGCAGCTGGGAAAGAGGATGGTGATTCAACTTAAGCACAGCGTCAGGAACTGACTTACCATAACCCCAGTATCTGTACCAGTGCATGGTTGGGGTGTAAGGAACATCACTCCCATCTAGGCCTCTGTAATTCCGAGGGTAGGTACGCTCTCTCTGGAAAGGCACCTCTGCATTGTAATCGGGTCTCCTTTTTTCTAAAATAGCTTCAGCACAAAATAAGAAAAAGAAACCACTACATGTAAGAACAGGAAGCCTTGATTGATTACTTCAGTGGCTCTGTATTTGCCTACCTGTCTGAAGCTCTAAATTTAGCAAAGGGTGTTTCACAGTTCTTCATACAACCTATTGCTATTTCCTGCAGTTGTGATGTGGTAAACACGCTTGGGGCCTACTTACACCCAACAAGCCAGACAGAAAGAAAGCAAATATTCTACAGTGTAAATAGTTATTAACGTCCAAAACTAGTGTTTTTCTTGTAAGAAAGTTAGTTTTGACAAACATGAAGAAACTTGCCTAAACTGTTGTCTACTTATTTTGAAGTTATGGACTACATTATTTCTTACATTATTACCAGTATATTGTCAAAACTTTGTAGTGGTGCAAAAAAAAAAAAAAAAAAAAAAAAAAAAAAAAAAAAAAAAAAAAAAAAAGGGGGGTAGTGGGGGGGGGGGGGAGTCTGGTATTGTTGCTACTGTTACTGCAACATTGTGTTAAAAGGAAAGGGGCTGACAACAACATAGACATGCTGTCTTGTCAGGCTGGACTCTTTTGTGGCTGTTGCTTGACACTAGAATAAAGGTACTCCACAGCAGCAAGCTTCTGCAGCCTGTTTACAATGGGGTATCAGCACAATAGCTTTTTTTATATGAAATCCCCTGAGATTCCCTGGAATTGAAAATCCTCTGAATACAATATTAATTTAACTGATACAGTCCTTTTGAATGTGCATCTGAAAGCATTATAGAGAAGAGGCTATGTAGAATACCATTACCTTTTCTCTCAAATATGGTATTCTTTATTGCTCTCCGCAAGGCCCAGCAAATGCTACTGAATAGCAGCCATCCTGCCGCATTTAAATGCAATATTTTTCCCAAAACATTTAAATCAGTGATTAGATGCAGGTATTCAAATGTTTCATTTTATTTATGTTTTTACTAAAATAATAAGTGCATAAAGTAAACTAAGGGACATTTACTCCATGCTCATAAAATATGTTTAAAAATCCATATTGATATTTTCATTTTATCACTGCAACAAATAGCTTTATGATTTTTCAAATGAATTAAATAAAAAATCCTATAAATCTGCCTTCAGCACACCCACAGAAACTACGGCTGTCAAATAACTAACACAGAATTATATTTTATAAGAAACTGTGCCACCGCCTCACCGCCAAAAGGCACACCTCTACTGCTTGGGAGTAAACGACAGCAGCAATACACCATGGTAAAAGCAGAGCTTACTGAAATAAAGCATTTCATTGTAAGGTGTTGCTGTACATGATAGAAAGGTGTGGGGAAAATCACAGTAAATCGCATTGCAGCTATGGCCAAAAGTTTTGAATCACCTTAAGAATTAATTAATTTTGCTTCATAAAGTCGAATGAAACCTGCTGAATAATGTTATGTTAACCTATTGAATTACATATCACTTTGTAGTTTTCCATATAATTAAGAAAACCTGTCAAAAATTGAAAAATGTGACACTTCAAAATCTAACATGAAATACTGTAGTACTTTTATGGCTTCCAGTAGACTTCTGTGTTATCATTTTGTAGTTTCTTTGACTACATGATGTTAAATAAAAGATGTAGATGGTCCTACTGCTACATACTGGTAAGCCATGTTAAATCAAATAATCTATATATAATTTGTTTGTTTTTCAGTTTTATTACAACAATGTGTTACTGCCTCAGTTTAAAAAAAGAGACAACTAAAGACTTGATGAAAATGCTTTGGAAATATGGTCTGCGGTACATTTGCTGAGATAATATGCAGTAAGAAATATTAATACAATAAATTAAGAAAAATCAGGTTTACAAACTTTTCTAGACCAACACATTTTGAAAATGTAGCTAAACACATATGGCTCATTCTTTCAGCTGATAAATGGTAAAAGCATAGCACAGTGTAGTAAAGTGTAGTAAAATCATCAGGAAAGCAGTGCTAAATCACAAATGAGTATGGTAAAGCCTATATGTACTAGTCTGTCTGCAGTCCATTTGTTTCAATGCACTTATGCTTTTAAAGTACTGAATCATACAATTTTTAATTAAACAGCTCTTCAACAGGCTGTTACAACTGAGGAAATAAAATAACTGGAATTATTTTTGTTTGTTTTTACTGTCTGAATTGTAAGTAAGCATTCACACTGCAAAACACTGAAAATTGAAAAATAATATATTACTTAAATAGTGCTAACTTACCTGTCCTACTTTTCATGGTGCTCAAATAACTTGACATGCAGCGTTTACGTGTACAACAAACTTCTCTGGACTCTTGTGTCTCCAAGTATTAGCAAACAATTAAAGGAAGTGGTTAGCCCTCTTGCTATATTCGTCACTCCCTCCAGTCGATAAAAGCACCTGATTTTATATATATATATATATATATATATATATATATATATATATATATATATATATATATAGATAGATACATTATAGATAGATAGATAGATATATATATATATATATATATATATAATATATATATATATATATATATATATATATATATAGTTATAGTTTTGCTGCTGTTTTCTACTGTTGTAATAAAGATACAATCATAATAATTTATACTAGAGTTTACATGTCACTGAATTCACTAAAACATAAATAAATGGTGAGGCCTCATCAATATGTAAAATGTATTGCGAGACTAACACTTTAAATACCAGTACATAATTTAACTGGAGCAAAAGATAGAAGACAGCCTGGCGTTTAACAGGTCATTATACTACCATCAATATAATATGGGATGTTTTACGCTCATCTCAGAAAGACTGAGAACATGTTTCTGATGTATTCTGTAAACAACAAAACCCTGTCAGTTTTCTTATAGGGGCACCAAACAAAATGGGATTAAGAAGACATCTTACTGAGATACTGCAGGTTTGATTATGTATGAATATCAGACATGCTTCTATTTATATTACAATATGAGGTGAATGCAAAGTGCTATGCTTCTGTTTTGTATAACATGCCTTAAAACAACACTGCATAACGAAGACTATATCAAGCTGTTAACTTGATTGCCAAGAAAAGAAAAACAAGGAATGAAAAAAAAAACGGTTGTTTGTGGCACTAAAATTAGATGTATCATTGTGGTGTTTACCTGTCCACTACTCTAAAATGCTGTTCTAAAACCCAACCTATGCTTCAAAACACACAGCTCCTCACCCATGCAAACAAACTCTCGACACTGTCCCTATAGTCATCGGAATGCAAACACTTATAGTTAACCCCCTAGTCTTAGTAAATCACTCTGGATCAAAGCAATTGCTAAATCACTAATTAATAATATAAATAGTACAGGTGTTAGTATCATGATAAACAGAAGGTTACTATAACCAATATCAACAGCATGAAGATAAACTTATTTAATGCCAAAAAAATAGTTAATGTCTACCTATGCTCCATTGGTCTGTGTTTTTCTAAAATGTTGAATATTTGTGACAGATACAAAATGCTTGAAATTATCAGCTAACCTGATTCCCAAACTTAACCAGATTATTTTGGAGGCCATCGTGAAGTAATTGTAAGACCATCACATTACATTAACAGTGATCCTGACATCATCAGACATCATCCAACCAGGAAGTAATATGACCAGATGATTTCACAAAGATCACAAGATTCTAAAGCAGGTAACACCAATAGAAAGAATACATAAGAGAAGAATACAGAATACACACAACGGACTTCAGTAAGCACCTTTAGGTGGCTTGTGATAATCAACTTGTCATGTCACAGAGGGTTTGCCTGAGGCATAGATCTGGAATTAACTTTGAGTTTGCCATAGAAAGCTTTCAATAAAACATTTTCCCTAAAATTATTTTTACACAGAGAAAGTCTGTCACCAGCAAGCCTCAATCTTTGGCTTGAAGAGCAAGCCTGCCATATTGGTGCTAAGAGCAGGAGAAATCGCTAATGACATTACCTCAAGATACACAGATGGGCCCTGGCACAGAAAACGTACAGCGGGAAACATGATCAGGTGTTAAGAATACTGGAGCACTTTTCAAAGACAGAATTAACATGTTAATGTTATTGAGGTCAGAATATCTATTTTGTTAGCCTAGGTATGAAGCCAGTCAGCAGATTTGGAGCATATTCTGTTTATTCTGGTCTAACTACATTAGCAAGTGACTTTTTCCTTTAAAAACTGGAGCAAAAGTTTCACAAACTGGACCTACAGTGCTATTACACACTTTAAGATGTTTTGAGATGTGGCAAAATTATTCACCTTTATTACACACACCAAATGCAGTACAAAAATACAGTATACAAACCTATTTATAAAGTTCAGGTTCTGTCCAAAAGAATTCCCCTACCCTTAGTAGTCAGAATTGTGGTTATTAAAAGGAAGTTAACTAAACAACTGAAAATATCTCTTTATATTACAAGGTGCTGCTTTAGTCATTACTATCACTGATTGTAAAACAAGTTAAATAATAAAACACATACAGTAAACAGCAGGGACTGACTAACTTCAACATATATTTATTCAGCTCAGCATGGCTATTTTAACCCTAAAGCATGATATATGGTACTATAATTGTTTTGCTTTCAGTAAGTCTTACACTTGATTGGTCAGTTCAACAAACAGGTGTGACCAATATATTGTTTCCAATCCCAGACAAAAAGCAAACTACCTCACAAGCGCAGTGCTACCCCAGTATGTTCCAGTAAAGACCAACAACAAGGGTGGACCACTATTGCTTATTCCACCAAGTGTTTCAAAAATGATGACTGGATGTTTTGTTTTTTTTTAGTTAAAGTATAGTCCTGTGGTTTTTATTTCCATACAGAACATCCCATCTGCTGTTGGTCTTGGAAGATATTTTATTGTGATTCTGTCATAATGAATATACAGTTAAATCCCACAGTGTTTGTAACTGTTTGTAACCTTGAAATCTAAAGACACTTTCATTTCCTCCTCTGACTAATAGAGGAAACTTGTTTAAATGTTAATAGTACTCCATTCTGAGTTCAGTATGAATAGATTATAAAGCTTATATCTTGTCTTTCAAGTCCTAAGGAGACTTTTATCTTCCCTAATAGACTAAATTGTGTTTTGAATTATTCATTATATAAACAGTTTTATAGGGCCACAATGTTAATCTCCTAGCTACCCAGATAATCAAATTAATCTAAGTAAAGTTTAAATCTAACATGGTGAAAATTTAAATAAATCTGAAGCATAACAATCTACCATGTGTCAGGGAGCTCTGTTCACGCAAAGTCTTATCAAGTAAGGTTTCTCCCGCATTGCAATACTGACCGCCTGTGGCGGAGTGCCCCTCTCCTGTGCGTATTTTGTGTTTTATGTTGTATGCAGTGTGTTAATGTTGGTGTACATGTATTGGTGCATGGGATCTAATGGGTCTGTGTAACATGAGTGATTTAAAATATATGGTTGTATTTAGGCACAGGGAACTTCACATGCAGATAAAGTATGTAATAGTATGTGAGTGCACAAATTAGTTCACATGCTGGGATTCAAGTGAATGATTAATTAGTAATTGAATCCCAGCACAAGCAGATATATGTATATATATATATATATATATATATATAGTTTTCAAGCACATGGGGTTGGGTGTTCTGGGCAAAAGGAGAGAGAGAGAGAAAGGGAGAGAGAGAGAGAGAGAGAGAGAGAGAGAGAGAGAGAGAGAGAGAGAGAGAGAGAGAGAGAGAGAGAGAGAGAACAATTGCTATTTGTGCTGAAACAGTTCACCACGACACTTGTTTCGGTTCGTCCCATATATGTCTGCCTGTATTTGTTTTTGGCCCTTTTGCCCTTGAGTTTGTGTTTTGTTGAAAGTCTGTTTGCTTGTTTCACCGTCCGTTTATTCTTTAATATATACTGAGCGCAGTCATTGCGACTCAGCTTCACCCCATATTCACTCTGTCCGTTTCTGTGACACTAAGGTAATTAAGACTTAACAATCAGATGTGAATTCTTTATACAAAAAAAAGAAATAAAAGCTAGAGGAGTCTGAGTTACCATGACAGATCTTACCAATGTGCGTCACAAATTATCATTCTTAGATATTTTAATAGTAGTGATGAGAAATCATTTTTGTGTGAATACTACCCACAGAACAAACATAACACCATTTGTGAAAAATATAATCCCCGATAAACGTAAAAATCTCTAACCTTCGACTCCAGAGATTCTGTGTGACACATGCAGTGCCACAGAGGCTCATAGATGTATGATACCTTGATGCTATTTACAAGTTGTTACATAATGTTAACACAGAATGTCATCTGATTGTCAACGCAGAACGGCTTTGATAAAAAAAGACATGATTTGAAGTGACAAGATGGCAATAAAAATATGCCTCTCTTAACGAACAAACAGACATCGCATTCCATGATCCCTGCCAGCACTGAACAAAACGAACTGGCAATGTAAATTGAATGAAAAAAGACCTACTATTATTAACTAATGGGTGGGTGTTTCAGTATGAAGGCATTTAAAAAATTATTTTTTACACATCCAATGAGTCATTCACAAGCTTTAAAAGTCACAAGTTTTTCATCCAAAAGTATATGTGCTGCAAGCTGGTTCACATAAATAAAGGCTTTATAAGGTGTATAGTGGTGTGTCCTCCTTGTAAAAATAGAATGCTTGTCATCTCCATATATTTAGCATCACAACCCCTTTAAGAAAAGCAGTTCATATATAGAAAGCAACCCTTAGATTTTCTAGTCAGTAAGGAATCCTATCAAAGAGGAGCTGTATCTGTTCTTCTTGTCAATACAATCTTATTTATAACTCATTTCGTCCTTTTCTTTCCGCATGCCTTTTTTCAGTTTGCTCAACCATATTGACTGCTGAAGTATGCACTGAGGAAATGAATGCTGCATTGATAGTTTGTCAGCTCTTCTTGTGCCATTCCTGCTCAAGTCCCTCTCACACACAAACTACTGAGCCGTCACAGAGACGTTTAAAACATTAATTTAAAATACCCATTTACACAGCACGAAAATACACAAGCTATGCCAGTATAACAACGTTATAGCGAGGCTTACTGCTATTTATTTATTTATTTATTGTGGTAAAATCAATGATTAATATCGACGTTTATTTTAGAAACAAAAAGACTTTTTAGGCCATTGAGAAACGTGTAATTTAGTCAAACTATCATATTCAACATGCAACAAAACCATGGCTACCAACATTCGAATTGAAAAAACATTTGGTCACAGTGGAGCTATGCATTGTAAAGATGAAGATCCTACACAAATTAAACAATTGTCTGACAGACTTTTATAGCATACATTTATGAGAAAAAAAAATATGCACAGAACAAAATATTGGATAGTTGAACAGAACTAACTTGCACATATTATTCAACGTTTGAGATCCACCCTCTCCTGCTATAGCACAGCTGGAATGGAAGGCAAGGCAGACAGGCTTGAATTGTCCTGCCGAGGAGACTTCAGCTGTCAGGGTATTATGTACAATACTCATTAAGTGTTTTCCTCTTGCACCCCATTTTCAATTCAAACTAGTAACTGTCACCGTATACCTATAGCAAAAGCTTACCTACACCTTAACCCACTGACTGCAAAGTAGGCGCTTTGAGTAAGAGCAATAAGAGAAAATACAGAACACAGTACGATTTGAAATCGAAGCAGTTCAAGAGCATTTAACAGTGCTGATAGTTACATCAGGGTCAGATCCGAGTGCAGGTGAAATACAAAATACTACAAATTGGGTTAAGTGCAGGATTAAATACAGTAAGATACAGTAGATAAGTGCAAGTTAAAGTGATTTAAAGACAGTGCTATATTGTCCAGAATGGACAAGTTGAGTTTTACAGGTGTTGTTTGAAGAGGTGTGACTTGAGGATGCACCGGAAGGTGGTCAGGGACTGGGCAGTCCTGACATCAGTAGGAAGGTCGTTCCACCACTGCGGGGTCAGGGTGGAGAAGGAGCGGGCTGTGGAGGTAGGGGAGCATAGAGGCGGTACAGCCAGTCTTCTAGTGTAGGTGGAAGAGAGAGGTCGGGTGGGGGTGTAGGGAGAGATGAGGGTCTGGAGGTAGCTGGGTGCAGTCTGGACAAGGCGAGTACAAGAGTCTTGAACTGGATGTGAGCAGTGATCGGGAGCCAGTGGAGTGAGCAGAGCAGTGGAGTAGTGTTGGAGAAGTGAGGCAGAGAGAACACCAGGCGATTGCGGAGTTCTGGATGAGCTGGAGCTGGCGGGTGGAGGAAGCAGAGGTGTTTTCTAAATTATTATGTTTGGTTTTACCGATGTTTACCCTATATAAATTTAAATCAGTCAAATTCATATTTTTTGGGAATTGTACGTTTGATGAGTTTTACCAATTAAAATCGAAAAGTAGCAAGTCTTGCACTCAGCCAAAGGGATCATGTGAGTACAACTTTCAAACATGTCAGTCAACAGATCATTTTCATGGCAAATGGCGATTTGTCCAGAAATTACAGCAGTGGTTTTGAAACTTGGGTATGTGAGAAAAATTCTGTAATGGCGGAAACACATTTTATTTATTATAACTTGACAATCTAATCAATGTTTAATCACCTACAGGGAGATTGAGGAGGAGGGCCTCGCTCCGCTGTTAGCATTTCCACTGACAGTATTGCCATTAGCAGCATTTCCGCTACCGGAATTACCCCAACTAGAGGAGCCAGCCTGTAAGCTGTCAGCATTTCCAATGACAGCATTGCCACGGTCCACATTGGGCCCATTAAGGGCTCCGTTCCTGGCGCATGACTGTAGCCATACTGTTGGATTTGCAAAGGGGGGGGGTGGCTTGTAAGGCCACGTGTGCTGTGCACACTGGGGATATGTGTGGCAGGGTGCCTTGCCCCTGTGCTGATTTTGTGTTTTATGTTTTATGTGGTGTGCTATTGTTGGCGTATCTGTATTGGTACATGGGGTATAATGTAGGCTGTGTACCACAAGTCATTTAAAATATGCATTTGTATTTAGGTAAAAAGATTGCTCAATCGCTTCACATGCAAATTAAAGTTTTTGTATAGGAGCACAGGGACTGCACAATTAATTCACGTGCAGACTGTGCTGAGATTCAATTAAATGATTAATTCGCAATCGAGTCTCGGCACAGCACATAAAAGAGGGGTTGGTGTGTTCACAATGTTGTTCAGTGTTTTGTTTAAACCTTTTATTTTACAATAAATCCCCGCATCAGCTCTTTATTTTACTTCAGTCCTGTCTGTGTCCATTATCCTTCCTGGTCTGACATCACCACAAGCCACCCTGCTCATAGCAATTAATGAGACATCTGTACAAAATGAAAATACAGTGATTTGGATCCATCTTCACAAAAGGTTGACTGTATACAATGATTTTTAAACAGTAAGTAGATATGATTTTTCATTATTTATCCCTGGCATGCTTCCGGTTTTATTGCTATAATTGTTAACACTGACTAAGGACTAATTAACCCAATGTTTTCCCTCAATATTAGTACAGGACAGCTAGGCTGTTTTCCCATTTAAACACAGTTTTGCACTGTGAGATAGCAGGGAGGGGGTTATAATCCTCCCTGCTTTAAAAAACATGTGAGAATGCACATGGGTGAATGGGCTAAGGGTTTTTATTGTTTAATTATTTAATTGGGTAATTGTTTTATTGTTTAGTTATCCCCTGCACCTGGTGGTAATTGTAAATTAGAGCCAGGTGCAGGGTATTTAAGAGAGGCAGCCAGGCTGTTCTGGGCTGCTGTGAGAACAGCCTGACTGTGTGAGTGAGCAGTTGGATTGAGGTAGTGTGTGAGTGCTTGTGGCAGGTAAACGGCTTAGCCGTCCTGCGTGACAGTTAGGATCTTGCATCGAGTGTTTAGTTAGTGCTCCGAAGGAACTAGGTGTTTGTTTTGTTTTATTTTGCTTATTTCTAAAGTTGCGCATCAGCGCTATTTTTCTTTCAAACTTGTGTGTGTATCGTGATTTTTAGAAGGGAAAAGAACCCAAGCGGGTCTGTTTGGTGAGCCGGCCGTCACATGCACACAAATCCTATTTCTAGTACATGCAGATTTTTAGTATACGTACGCCCTCAACTAATTACCAACTATTAAAGTTTAACTAAAACACCTGTTCTTAGTGGTTTGTTAACTAGACATTATTATAAAATTAACTTGGGTAAGTAACTTTCTAATGTGGTGAAAGCGGTTCACCATCGTAATTGCACACCATTACAGTCCCCAGACACCAACACCGGCATAAAACATGCAAAAATGGTCCTTTTAATACAGAGACAGATATACTTCCCATTTACCACTTGCAGTGGATAAACAGCTCTCTAGATAGATGTGAAAATGTAAGTGTGGTATAGTGACACACAGTTCGGTCTAAGCTTGAACTATTATCTTAAACTACGCGAAATGAAGATATGTTGAAAATGTCAATCCTGTTTTCAGCATGTGCTGATTAACCATTACTTATTACTAGGATATAAGTTACTAGCACTGAAATTGAAACCAATGAAGGCAGAGTAACACCTCCAAAGAAACTACAAACTATTTACCAAAATGGGGATTTCTGACATGTTGTCCCTTCCATGTACAGTACATGTTACAGGAAGAAGATGTGTACTTTTTTGATTTAGCATTAAAGTTTTCAGTTCCTTTTATCAGACAGAATTTTAATCAATTATGTTAGTGACACTTTCAATCTGTGGCACTTGTAGGTTTCACACCTCCTAAATTGGTTGATCACTTCCTTTTTCAAAGCTGACATACAGGCTTTGGGAAACACTTTTGCAAATACTGAAACAACCTGAGTTTGCAATGTTTTAAAAGGTGTCATGAGTTGTCATTTAACAGTAGTAGCACTAGATTTGGCCATGCTCTGGCTCCAGAGCCCTGGAGCCAGCTCGCAGGCCTTGGAGCTGGAGTGGAGCATGCCAGTTTTCTGAGCTGAGCTCTGGAGCCAGAGAGGAGCTGGAACTGGGGATGCCAGAGCCGGAGCGGAGCTGGCGCTAGGGTCACTGAAGCACCACAGAGCATGGATCCGGAGCGGAGCTGGAGTCACTCGAGCACCCCGGAGCACGAAGCCAGAGCAGAGCTGGAGCCAGAGTTGAGGTTTCCGGAGCAGCTTCACTATTTCCTGCTATTCACATTTTAAAAAATCCTTCCTGAATTATTCAGTTCAAGCATTTCAGTGAACAAAATAAGAATATTTAGGTATATGAAATACCTAAATGTAAATTCAGAAGTACTTTAATGTAAATAATATTTCTGTTGATATAAGGAGTCGTCTAAAATTATTAACTGGAACCATGTATTCTGGTACCTGCAGCCAATACCATTATGAAAACCACTGCAGGTGTATAGAGAGGGTCCTCATAATGTCATAGACGAGGACAGTAAGTAAAAGATTATAGTCAAATGCTATCCGAAATGTACAAAGGTGGCTAGGATTTACTAATAAAATAAAAGACTGATGAAGACTGGAACAAAATCAAGGCAGTTATGTTAACAATGTAGGTGTGTGACAGACAAACTGTTAAATGAAATGTATATAATGCATATTATATAATAAGTACTAGATACTGTACCTTATAGAACACTGATTGTATCCATGTAACATATATTTATTATATTGCTGGAACGAACGTGGTATGTTCATATCCAGGATTCAGACATGTATTTGAATATCTGTTAATTTGCAATACATTATCACAGTCATTACATGTAACACTATTAAAGCTGAAGAAAGCTGAGAGACAGGCCTTACTTTACCCTTGTGAATGCATTACAAAACAAAGGATGCCATACTGTAGTTACAGATAAAAAAATAATAATAATCTTGTGTGTATTTCAGATATGAAAGTAGACTATATACTTATATATATATATATATATATATATATATATATATATATATATATATATATATATATATATATATATATATAAAATATAATATATTTAAATAATCCCTGCCACTGCAACTTCACATGTGTGCAGAGATCACTATTTGGCAGCTAGTGTTGCATGCACAGCCTATTCTGGCCTTGTTTTATTGACAGCCAGAAGTAAATAGAGAACCAAAAGTGGCTGTGCTGATCTTCTGTTTTATATATAGAAATCCCACAGTGCTAGTTTTCTTATTGCTAATTTAGAAACTGTTGCCAACTTCTGGCACGGTGGTGAATCAGTGCAAGGCAAAACAGGTCTCATTTCTGTTAACTGTGTCATTTCTGGCTGACACAGGCATTGTTTCCCCTTCCAATACATGAAAAAAGTTTAGTCCCAGCACTCAATTATTATACATAGTTCTTCCTTATTGAAATGTATTTTACTGTATTTAACTGCATTGTACATTGTTACACCATAAGACACTATTATTAATAATAATAATAATAATAATAATAATAATAATAATAATAATAAAAACTACAGGTATATACTTATCAGGCATATTATATAAACATATGTAAGCAATCAATGAAAAACAAATATAAAAATGGCTTTTGCATAGAAACCTGCAAAACAAATATTCAAAATGCAGTACAGAAAAGTTGTGAATTAATTTACCACAAAAGCTCTTCAAGATGGACATTGCTTTTCTTGCAATCTTTTAGTCTTAGTTTGATTTCTGTAAAGTTGTCTCACAAATCTACAGTAATTGAATCTACAGTGAATTGAAGAAGTGATTATATTTTCATAAATGTGGCAGATAAACCCCCAACATATACCAAATAATAACACTAAGTGTTTGTACAATTAACTCATGTTCAATATAGGTTAATCCTTAGCAGGTCATTGTTGGATCAGGGGTTTTGGTTTTTGGTTAGTGGCACTTTGAGAAAGGTGAAAACAGATGCGAATAACAGATTTACTTCAAACGGAATAAGAAACAAGTTCTTACCTAAATGGAGGTCAAATGTCAAAGGCTTCCCAAAATCCTTGTTTATGACTTAATCCACTTGTGTGGTAATGACCTCCAAAACCTACTTAGTTTACAAGTTATAGAGTGTGATAAATGAAGACATAATTTTAGCATACGCTCCTAACTTTGTTGGCTGCAGACCCAGTTGAACAATTACAAAGAAAACTTAAATAGAATGTGACTGTGATAGTCAAGAATATAAATTACTGATTAGAGGTTTTATTAGATCTGGAGCCAGAGGAGGGGGTCTCCATCAGCTCTGGAGCCAGCCTGGAGCCGGAGCAGGGGTTCTCCATCAACTCTGGAGCCAGCCTGGGACTGGAGCAGGGGGTCTCCATCAGCTCTGGAGCCAGCCTGGAGCCGGAGCAGGGGGTCTCCATCAGCTCTGGAGCCAGCCTGGGACTGGAGCAGGGGGGTCTCCATCAGCTCTGGAGCCAACCTGGAGCTGGAGCAGGGGGTCTCCATCAGCTCTGGAGCCAGCCTGGAGCCGGAGCAGGGGGTCTCCATCAGCTCTGGAGCAGTGGGTCTCCATCAGCTCTGGAGCCAGCCTTAAGCTGAAGCTGAGTTACTGGACCCACTCTGGAGCCAGAGCCAGCGAAGCCAACCCTAAGTAGCAGAGTCAAAAGAACCAGTGCAAGTGACACCAACTTACACTGATTAGCGCTTTATTGTACTTAGAATGCTCATAGCTAAAATCACATTTTTGAAGCAGTGGTTTTGTTTTTTCTTGATTTGCTTTCAGATAATTAGCACTGGCATTGTATTACCATGTTTAAAATCAACACTACACAGAAAAAAGGATTGTAAGAAATATGTTTTTAAGATTTGCACAGAGCTGTGATATGCAGGTACTAGAAAGATAGGAGAAGCACCGAAGTCTAAGCCTTAGTATGTTGCAAGATAACCAAACTTTCACAAACAGTAAGTAATAAGAGTACAATTATGAAGAACATGTGGCAATTTGTGTATTTACTTAATTTACCAATGTATGTTAGCATAAAGTTAAGCTATTGCCTATTTCACAGGACAGTTCTGTGAAGTGGAGGAGGTAAGGGTTAAGACATACGTTTCTTATTTTGTTTACTACTTTCCTGGTTGGTTTATGTTTATCTACTTTTAACAAGTGGAAATAAATCTAAATACCAGGTTGACTTATTAAAAACAAGTCAGGGTCACCTGACAAAAAACATTCTTATTATTCTTATTCTTATTATAGTGCAAATGCAAAATAATTCTGTAACATAGTACTGCACTGCAATGCAAGAAAAGCCTGTGGTAAACATTTGCATAATTCCCTTACATAACTACCCTATTGTATGCTTGGGCACAACCCATTACTGAGCTTTTCCTTCAGAATAAAACATGAAAATAGTTACAGAGATTGTGGTGTTGCTTCTCCATTTCACACTGGTCTATTCCACACTGTATAATGGCTTTTGTTCAAATATGTAAAGTTCAAACTAGAAACAGAAAGTTACTTAGAAAACACATTGTAAAGAAGTTATTTCCGATGACTACTATGCAGTTCAGTCTTTGTCATGATAATGCTTTTGACATTTAGAGACAAAGACTCAAATTTACTGACAATTCAACAGCAAATTGCTTTTATGGTAAAACAAATCCTGAGGCATAAATGATGATAGTTAATGAGTGCCTTTGACTGAGTTCAATATCATTTGCAACCTGATTGTGTTGACATTCACATAGAAAACTGCACTTAATAACATAATAAGACACAAAGGGCCTCATGCACTAAACAGCATTAAGGTACCTGAAATACTGCATGGCAAGGAAACCCATACTGCGGGCAATTTATTTTATATATATATATATATATATATATATATATATATATATATATATATATATATATATATATATATTACACACACACACACACATTTATTTTAATAAAATTTAAGTATGAGTTTGTCACAATGACAGTGACCAAGGAGGACAGTGTGAATATAGTGTTTACAGACCAGGAGCTAGATTTACTCGCAGAAGAAGTGGTGGGGAGTTATGAAAGGCTTTTTGATGCTGAATCAGTGAGAACATTAACTTCAATGAAACAATGAGGACAAAATAAATGCGATCTGTTGGAGGAGGGCGGGGTCTTGTCCCAAATCACAGCGTCCTGCGAGACAGTCAAGGCAGACACAGTCAAAGCAGAGACAGTAATTGTTAATTAAACAATTATGTTTAACTCTGCAAATCAAATACATACGTGTTTGTTCAACTTGATCGCCCTCTGATTTATCTTGATTTCCATTACATGAGAGTAATGTTGAACTTCATGCTGATTTGAACTCGGCTCTCGCCAAGATAAGCACCAACTAAGACGTAGCTTTGCAGTAAACTAATGTGATCCATCTGCATCTCCATCCATTTGCGTTGTTTTCCATCTGATGATGTAGATATCCTTCTGTCTAGTGTTGATTGTTGAAGTGT
Source organism: Polyodon spathula (assembly GCF_017654505.1). Classification (NCBI taxonomy): domain Eukaryota; kingdom Metazoa; phylum Chordata; class Actinopteri; order Acipenseriformes; family Polyodontidae; genus Polyodon; species Polyodon spathula. Next base: position 88,770,487 of record NC_054536.1, on the reverse strand, counting down.
AATGCCTGCTCCAGGGATCAGCTAATTTTGCCTCCCCAGCGCATCAGCACACACAAAGGCCGTGATGCTGGCTCCAGGGATCAACCCACTGTAGTCTCCCCAGCGCATCAGCATGACCACCGTCTGGATTGAGCCAAGTAGGGTAAATCTCTGGGGTCTTCAAGTGGGCAGCTTCCATCCTTGGTGTTTCGTTGACTAGCCCACGACACCTCAAGAGGGCTCAACAGTGATTCTGGCATCCCAGCATCAACCTCCTCCATCCCCCACTCAGTTCAGCCCAGCTTACTTGCCTGTACATCAGCATTGCTTTCTTTCTATTGTACTTGAGATCCCCATCCAGAATCTTTCTGTCTCAACCACAGCCAGTTGCTGCTCCTTTCTTCTGCTTCAGATAAGTTCTTCACTGTGCGACGCAACTCTTGGCCACTGAACCCGACATCTCTGAGAAACCAAGTTGTACAGTGTGCCACAAATCTTCGATAACCCACCTCCACTGGGTAAACTCGGACTCTCCATAGTTGAGTATACCGAAGTTTCTTCCTCTCATATGCCTCATCCACAGCATCTTCCCATGGCACTGTTAACTCTACCAGATGAACAAGGCATGCTGATCCAGACTACAAGACAATATCTGGTCGAAGGTTAGTGGTGGCAATCTCTGGTGGAAAAATAAGCCATTGACCAACATCTGCCAGCATCTTCCAGTCCCTAGCAGCTTCCAGTTGTCCTGGGCAAGGCTTGGTTTTAACACCTTTTCTTTTCTGGATGGAGGAATATTGTCTTTTGTGTGTAATGCTTTGATGGAACTGGTGGCAACTTATTGGTGAGGTTACGCTTGTCTTCCAATGCTAAGGCCAAACATCACAGCACCTGGTCATGGCGCCAAGTAAACCGTCCTTGGCTAAGACCCACCTTACATCCTGTCAAAATGTGCCTTAATGTTGCAGGTGATGAACATAAAGGACATGAGGGATCCTCACCCACCCAGAGGTTTAGGTTCTGTGGTGATGGGAGAACATCATATCCTGATCTGATGAGGAAACTGATCCTGCTCTGTTCCATTGTCCATATGTCTTGCCAGCCGATCTTGTGTTATTCCACACTCTCCCATCTCATCAATTCTCCTTGCTTGGCCTGGGAAATGGCCTTTACACACCTGATCCTCTCCTCCCGCTTTTGCACCTCATTGACTACCAGCTTCCTTCGTTGAGCTGGGGTTGCCTTGTGCCATGTAGGAGGAGCTAAACTGAGACCAAAACCTCCTTTTCCATGCTGAACTTGCCCCATAATATCTCCGATTTGAAGGGCAGCCTTAGCATTTTCCACAGCTTTCTTTGCCATCCATTTTATTCCAGTTTTCAACACAGGTGCTGCCTCCCTTCCGCATTTGTCGAGTGAATCTACTAATGTCACTTCCAGTTGGACTTTGGCACATTTAAACTCCTCGGTTAGAGCAAAGAATGGTAGCTGCAGTATTCCTTTACCATAAAGTCCCACTCTGCTGAGGCAGTGTGAAACTGCCAACCCAACGTCATTTCCTGACGTATGAACTGATTAAAGCTTCCAGCTTCTCAACTGTTGTCAAGGAAACCTTGGACACAGTCAGTGGCCACAGAAGTCTTGGCAGTAGACCAAACTGAAGGCACCAGAGTTTCAGTTTTCCTGGTAAACAGCTACTGTCTATGCTCTTCAACCCTTCCACTGCTTGTTGTCTAACTTCTCCCACATGAAATGTGTCCCTTAGATCCCAGTCGTACCATCTCCCAAGACTTTTCACTGGCTTCTCAGACACTGTTGGTATTTCCTCACCATTGATGTAGAACCTTTTATCTACTACTTTACCTTTAATTATAGAGATGCTCCTTGATTTAGTGGGCTTGAATTGCATTTGCACCCATTCAATGTTATTGGTTAATTTGCCCAATAACCAATTAGTGCAGGCTACTGTTGTAGTTATTTTTGTCATGTCATCCATGTATGCTCAAATTGGTGGTAGTCACATTCCAGAAGCCAAGCACTCTCCTTCCACTACCCATTTTGATGCCCTAATAATTACTTCCATTGCCATGGTGAAAGCCAGTGGAGAAAGGGTACATCCTGCCATTATTCCAACTTCTAGACATTGCCATGTACTGCTGAAGTCTGAAGTTGAAAAACTAAATTGCAAATCTCCAAAACAGGTTTTTACTGAATTTCTTACTGTCATCGGTACGCTGAAAAAATCAAAATATGCATTAACCTAATCCAGGAATGTCACATGGAGCTCCTTCCTCTCCTTTTTTGCTGATTGAATTTGTTGCCAGATTACGCTGATGTGTTCTAAGCATCCTGGGAAACACTGGAATGCCTGCTTTTTGTACTGAAATGTCAATGCAGCAGTTCTTTAATAGGTAGGTTGACAATCTCTGAGCAATAATGCTGAAGAAAATCTTGCCTTCTACGTTTAATAGGGAAATAGGACGATACTGACTGATACTTGTAGAATCTTTTTCTTTTGGTATAAAGACTCCACCTGCTCGGCGCCATGCTCTTGGTACAACCTGTTTTTCCCATGACACTTTCATCAATTTCCACAGGATTCGTAGAACTCCAGAAGCACTTGTATACTCTGTATGGAACTCCATTAGGCCCTGGAGATGATGATGCCCTTGCTTTTTTCACAGCTTGCTCTACTTCTTTCCACTTAGGTGCACAGTCCTCCATTTGGTATTCGCGTGAATTGATAGGTGAGATGTCTGAAGGAATTGACATAGGCTCCTGCCTTTTTACTCTATATCCTCCAAATATCTCTCCAGCTCAAACTTAGATGATTTTAATGTGCCATTTTTCTTATTGGTGAAGATCTTCTTTACAAATTTGAATAGATCTTTATAAAAGTTAGTTCTCGTACGCTCCTTCTGTTTGTAACGGTTCCGTAGGCGCTCAGCTCTGCGCAATGTTGCAAGCTTATCTTTTATGACCCTTTGTATCGGATGGAGTCCCTCCTTCTGACTTTGTGCTGCTTTTCTCCATTGCTTCCTCAACTCCCTCCTTTCTTTAACTAAGCATCAATCTCCTGCTGCTGAAAGTAAAACAGAGATCCGTGTTTACTGTGTCCCACGCAGTTCTCTCACAAGCTCTTGGCCATTTAACTCCAGGCTTGTGCCCGTTGAGGTTCTTTTCTCTCTTACGCTGGTTTGTCTGACCGGGTTCGCAAGGATCATTAGGTTCATCACTAGTTGAATCCACGCAAGTCACACACAACGGCAGCGATGCTGGCTCCAGGGATCAACCCAGTGCGGTCTCCCCAGCGCATCAATATTAATCAAAAGTCAACAAAGCACTCGCTCAGTCAATTAAAAGTTCACAGTTTACATTTCAAAAGGTGCTTGGTGAAACGTCACTTTTTTAACATTAGATGCTGTTTGATTGCTGGTATTTATGACTGCACCTCAACTTGCACTCTATGTGTGCTCGTTTATTGAACTTTTACTGTTTCTTTTGTGTATTTTAAAGCTATTTTAAGCATAGCCTACTTTTGAATAACACAAGTACCTGGTGACTATATAAATATATTAGCATAGCTGAAAGTGTTGCATATACACCTGCCTCGTAATCTTCAAATATCCCGGACTGTCTGAGTATGTACCAGTACATTGTAACATCTGAACTTGAGCCACTACTGAAACAATCTTTAAAAATGAAACAAACTTTTGCTGGAAACAGTAGTTTAAAATGATCTGTGTTGGCTGCAAAAATAAAAAAAAAGTAGGCTAACAAGCAGACAAAATAGATTTTTTAAAAATAACCTTGAATGCATATTCAGCAACATTTTCTAGTTTTCTAAACTTTTAAAATGTATGCTGACACATTTATTACAATGACCATGTAATTCACATAGACTATTTTGCTGCCTTTGATAATCCCAAAATATTAAACATGGGAGCAACATTAACTACAAACCTGAAATGACAAAACTGAAGCGTTTGTGTTTTTCTTTATAAAAGACACTTTAGGGAGATAATCTGAGTGTGTCACTGTTAGGCACAGCTCCACAGTTAGGGATTTTTTTCATTAAAAAGGGCTGCACAAAGGCTTCCACTAATTCAAACTCGTTGGCATTAGGTGTTTCTTCACTTCCTGTGCTCTTTTTAAACAGACCTGTGATTGTGACCTGCTTGTTCAGTAACTGTTTAGCCTGAACTTCAAGTCTGATTTTCTTGTTTTTATATACTGTGCTGTCAGGATGCTTGTCAATAGTACCTTTTCTTAGATGATCAAAAGAGACATTACAAGCTGAGCAAAACAGAATCCCACCATCTGCATGCAACATCCCCTTTTCTTAGCGTTGAATGCAATCTTCTGTTGAAATTAATTTAGCTTCTTTTGATTTGTCAGCTGTCTGTTTTTAATGTTAATCATACACTGCAAGCTAACAAATCAACACTACTTAAAACAACTATTTTAAAACTTCCCGCCTCTGACTCACATATTTCGTCACAGTATGAGGAATTTGCCTGGCCCATTGACGTAGTAACCAAATGCAAGGCACTGATGCTGGACAGCTACTGTAGCGTTGCTTCTACTTGATAAAAGTATGAAATGAACAGTGGAGGAAAGAGTTATGTAAAAAACAATGAATACAATAATACAATGCATATTGTTCACGGTAGGTAGGCATATTTTTCTGTGAAATTCGTGATATCATAATTTTTCTGTGGTCCTACATATAAGGCTAGCATGATCTGTGCTCAATCTGTACCTAGTTATTACCTCCTCCTCACACAGCCCTTAACGTCTGCCTGATCCGAAATACTCTCTCCCTGACACTTCTCGCTCTTCTGCTAGTCCTGTGACACTGCCTGGTTTCAATAAGCGGTGTTTTTAACACTTTTGTGATCTCTCATGCTTACCAGAAACATCATTCTTGCTCCCATGTCCCACCATTAAAATCAATCCTGCAAATCCTGCAAGACCTGCATAGTTTACAGAAAGTATGCCTTTTTCCAACGGATTATGTGAGACTATGCTGTGGTCCAAGAAACTTGAAATTTGCATTAATATATTTTTTTTTTTTTACCAGGAGGGCTTATCACATGCAAAGCCCTGTCACAGGGCTCCCCTGAGTCATAAACCCTGCTACATACATACAGAGATTGCAGTCAAAACAAACCATACATGACTGTTGCTGAAAGTAAAGTTTTAGCAAAATACAGGAGAAAATTGGTCTCTGGAGTTTGGGGGATGTGTCCAAAAACAGGACGGTCCCAGCAAATAAGAAAGAGAGTTGACAGGACTGCTACAATGAGTAACTGTTCAATTATATCTTTGACAGGTTTTAATAGATTAATGATTCATTGATGTATCACATCTGTGGGCTTTGATCGATTAATCTTGTCTGTCTGAGGGTGGTATCACAAAACAGTGCACAAAAAACAAATCATGAAAAATGGTGGAGGACTTCTAAAGACCTTGCCAAAAGGGCGACTGGAAGGTACCCAATATTTCACAATATCTCGCAATGAAGGAAAAAGCACTGCAACGTACAACATGCTCATCAGTGCTTTCCTTTCACAGCAGAACTACATGTTTATCGTATTATCTTCATTGCAAGTAAGTTGATTTTTCCTTTTATTCAATGTATTTTTTCAAATAATAGCTTGTGGCAGAGCAAAGCTCTGCCCTTTAAATTGGCAGGGATGGGGTTAACTTCCCCTGCCTGCCTGGGTTTATTATGTTCAGGTGGCTGGGGTTGATTAGTTGATTAGGTTGATTAACGATCAATCAGCGCCCAGCCACCTGATATAAAAGGAGGCCTCATGCTTCTCATTTGGAGAAGGGAGCTGAGGAAGCAGGTTGGTGTTTGTTTTGTGGTTTTTGAATTTTCTAAATCCAGTGAAGGCATTGCCCAGCCTGGAAACTTTATTTTTGTGAGTTTTGTTTTTGCTTTATTTGTGTTTGAGTATCTGTTATTTTGCCCTTGTGCACTTTATTTTTGTTTATTTATAATAAAATTGTTATTTTTTTGAACTGCAGACTGTCTCTGGGCCTCTATCCACTCGCCAGCCTGCCACATAGCTATATTGTGCTTTTTCTTCAGCTAACTAAAATAGAATAGCACTAAATAAATCACATTTTTGGTTATCAACCTAAATAATGCTTAGCTTCACCTCTCTTCCCACACATACTGTGTGTTTACGCCAAACCCCCTTCCATACCCATGACGTCAGCCTATATTGATTTTTCATACCCAGCGTTTACTTTGACTGACGTTGCATGTATTTCTGGGTAGTGAAGTTCAATGTGCCTATTTGGCTCTGTCGGCCATTTTAACAAACTAGTCACTACTGTTTGGTTAGAATAGCAATTTTGTGCCAATACCATTGCTTTGCCATTTTAATTATATGTAGCATTACTAGCAACCCTTACTTCCTGTCTTCTTCTGGAGAACTGGTTAAGTTACTGATTTCAAACATGTCAACTATCAAGAACTAAATCCGCTTCTTCCAGTAATTGCTTAATGTTTGGTATTGGTACCGGGGCTTGGGAGCCATAAAACTGTAAAACTTTATTTTTTTTATTATTTTTGTGAAATTTCTCAATCGTGACACCATTTCTGATGTCTAAAATCTCCATGCCCCAGCTACAGAAACTATAGTTATATTACTGGTATTACTTGGAATTGTCTTTCAATACAATTTCATATCACTAGCAAACAGGTGAGATTAACTAATCAGATGATTAATCGACCAATGACAAATGTTAACTATTAACCTTTAATGAACAGTTATTTGACAATATCCTTGAGAACTATTTTGAGCATTGCTTAATGTGAGGTGAGGTGAGGTTTTGTAATCTTAGCTTACTTTCAGGTTCGGTATGAGGTGCTCTGAATATCGGAATATGCTATTGTATTTAGTATTCAGTTCTCATTATTGGTGGCCTTAACATGAAACTAACTTTCCCAAAAAAAGACATTGCCACAAAACAGAGAAGCACCTTGCTTGCACCTCCCCAGTGTACCAAACGCCTCCAGGAAGTACTGTGGACATTAATTTAATGGTATTTGGGTCACAGTAATTTAAACAGGCAGTGTGCAGTATTATGCATGGAATTGTTTAAGACATGCTGGATAAAACTACAATACAATGGTGCACTTCTGAATGAGTAGTTTTTAATAGCCTCCACACCTCCAGTAATGTGTATACTTTGAAATTCTACTTGAACCAGTGTTACTTTCAGCATTACGCTAATTAAAACTTCAAACAAACTCAAGAACATGCATTTGAAAATAAAATTTTATTTACATTACGGGATTCAAGGCTGCATTTAAATTAACCAAAGAACCAGTACTTTGCTGCTCTTGTAAACAAGTGGCTGAGCACTTCAGTATTTTCAAATATCAAATTATGCCACAAGTTTCTTAGAATTTCAATTTTATACATAAGAACATAAGAAATTCTAGAATGAGAAAAGGCCATTTGGCCCACCTATGCTCGCTCATCAACACACAATAACAAGGACTGAAGAGATAATGTATGTTATATAAAGCACATAAGTGGACGCCAGACAGTATAAAACAATTAAAAAATAAACCAGTGCTGTGGAGGTTGAATTGCAGTTGTGCCTATCATACCTTTTATAAGTTGGCGCATAGTGGCACTCAATCTTGGTGTGTCAAATTTGTTGTACTGACAAGGCTACACTTTATTGACTAGACAAGAGCCAAAATTGTATTATAATTGTGTTTAGTATGTTTTTCTTCAAAAAATAATGCTTTATTAAAAAATAAATGGATTATAAAATAAAGGAAAAAAATAAACTCGCAATAGTTCAGCAAGGTTACTTTCTAAAAATGGTTTGATGCTACAAGTTCTTCTAAAGGAAACCCAGTAGAAGATAAGAGTTAATTCACACAGCAACTGAAAGCAAGCAACCAAACAAAGTCTATATGGAAGAGAAATCAGTGCATTTGATTGGTTCACTTGTTTCAATGGGAAACAATGTAGTCTAATAGATACAAGTTTAAGCCATCTGTAACAGGGGCAAGTGTTACGTACGTGGGTCGTCATTGAATAATAAAAAACAGGCAGAGCATTGGCGTTGACACACCGCACTGGCGTGCAGCTTAAATTCAACACAAGTGCTGACACTAGGGTAATATATTTTTTTAAAATAAATAAAGGTTTGTTACACGAGGCGAGGGCTAGCCTCATTAAAAGAGACATCCTGCTCCAGGAACCTACTACACTACAAACCCCTCTCTATACTGTTTGGGATCATTTGATCATTGATTACTCGGTGATGACCCATACGTATAACATATCACAATGTTACACCATCTTATGACATTTTTTTGAAAAACAATTCCTTACAATATTTTTTTTTCTCATTGTGAGTATGCAGTAATAATAACAATTAATAACACTGATATTTTCTACTTTCTTTTTTGTTTAATTTTACCACCAGTATGGTTTCATTAGAAAATAACTCTGCTTCTAATGTTTTCACAATGCTGTAGAACTATTGCTTGTCCAGTTGATCTTAGGCCGAGTGCAGGTGTCAGGTGGTATGGAAGGCAACTCCAGCGGGACCATTTCAAAACAATAAAAAAATAAACAACATTCTTGAAACACCATCATCCCAATCAATCTAGCTACTGTCAGTCAAAACAGCAAACTCCTCACTAGGACACTGAGCAGTGCTATACATAACGATCGTCAGTCTTTCAACTTAATCTAAAACTCAACCATGCATTGACAGGAAGATGCCAGTGAATATGTGAGATAGACAGCTAAAGAACAGACTACACTTCGCTGGTGTGATAGATAAATCCAGTAGCTTGGAAAAGGAACTTTACAGTACACAACAAAACCATGCGAAACTTTTGAGGTTACAAAATGAAATTCCCACCCCGAAGCTGAGCTAAAACAGACCACCATTTGTTTCTTTGTTTTTCTTTTTTTTAAGTTACCAGTACCATGGATGCAAAACTCTTAATAACCAAGACCAACAGTGTATACAACTAAAACTGGGCACTAGATAAACTCCCTTCCCTATTTTAAAAAGACAACTTATGAGGTCTCAAGTACCAATGAGAAAAAAAAAAAAAAACTGATATCCTATTCTACTTCCACTTAGTTATTTTAAGTTAATTATAAAAGGAGGCCAGTAAGTCTGTTAAAAAATAATTTGCCATTTTACAGAGCTGCTTTTAAATGGTTTATGTTCCTACAGCGACTGAGGGGGTGATGTAAATATAGGCACTGCGCAAATAATTGTGGATGCAAAATTTTAACTGACTAGCTGCCAGGCAATTATTTTACACTGCGCCCTATGTAAGCTTAAGAGCAATGCCAATTACTCAACATGCACAAATAATGATCCCAATGGTCTCAATGAGCGCATCGGTATATTTAGTGGCCGCACTTGAAGAGTTAAGAGTGCAGAGAGCAGTAGGAAAAGACAAGGAGCTGAGAGTCCTTATGGCTGAGGTCACTCAGCATGAAGCAGAGTTGTTTGGAAAATTCTCAGCCAACATCAGTTATGCTGGTATCCTTAGGAAATGATATGTATTGACCTGCCCTTTTTAAAATGACTGCAGGTGTGTGCTTTTATACAGCTCTTAGTTACTCGCTTCTACAATGTTTTGCACCATATAAGAGGTGTGACGTTTTGGAGGGTCAGCAATTGCCTAACTGCAAGGCAAAATCTTTATATCACATTATAATAATTGTGCCCCTAAGTATTCAGATCCGGCCAAATTCCATGCACTTTTTGTCATTTGAATGCATTTCAATATAATTTTAATGGACTAACGACGGCAAAGTGCAAAAATTTGATAGCAGGTGCAGAATGTCAGGTGAACACCATTCTTTACATGAGCTGCATTTTTAGCGACCGGTAAAATCAGACTTTTCGGCTGCTAAACACAATTTACGGTAGCATTATGGGGGTTTTACACCCGCAAATCACTTTGTGCATTTCCTTACATTACCCCTAAAATAAAAAGCAAGTACTTAGTCAATTGTATTGCAAGTTTAACATACAAACCATATCCATGTTTTAAATCATTAACCATTAAAAGTTTATCTATCATTTTTAAAGTAAAGAGCAGCGTTATTCATCATGCTGCCTGTATAAAGTACTGTGCAAAAGTTTTAGGCAGGAGTGAAAAAATGCTGTAAAGTAAGAATAATTTCAAAAATAGACATGTTAATAGTTTATATTTATCAATTAACAAAATGCAAAGTGAGTGAACAGAAGAAAAATCTGCATAAAATCCATATTTGATATGACCACTCTTTGCCTTTGTAGGCATATAGTCAGGTGTATGATTAAACAATTATACCAAACAGGTGCTAATGATCATCAATTCAATGTGTAGGTTGAAACACAATCATTAACTGAAACAGAAACAGCTGTGTAGGAGGAATAAAACTGGGTGAGGAACAGCCAAACTCAGCTAACAAGGTGAGGTTGCTGAAGACAGTTGACTGTCAAAAGACATACACCATGGCAAGACTGAGCACAGCAACAAGTCACAAGGTAGTTATACTGCATCAGCAAGGTCTCTCCCAGGCAGAAATTTCAAGGCAGACAGGGGTTTCCAGATGTGCTGTCCAAGCTCTTTTGAAGAAAATAAACGGGCAGCATTGAGGACCATAGACGCAGTGGTCAACAGGAAACTTACTGCAGCAGATGAAAGACACATCATGCTTACTTCCCTTCGCAATTGGAAGATGTCCAGCATTGCCATCAGCTCAGAATTGGCAGAAAACAGTGGGACTCTGGTACACCCATCTACTGTCCGGAGAAGTCTGGTCAGAAGTGGCCTTCATGGAAGACTTGCGGCCAAAAAGCCATACCTCCGACGTGGAAACAAGGCCAAGCGACTCAACTATGCATGAAAACATAGGAACTGGGGTGCAGAAAAATGGCAGCAGGTGTTCTGGACTGATGAGTCAAAATTTGAAATATTTGGCTGTAGCAGAAGGCAGTTTGTTCGCCGAAGGGCTGGAGAGCGGTACTCAAATGAGTGTCTGCAGGCAACAGTGAAGCATGGTGGAGGTTCCTTGCAAGTTTGGGGCTGCATCTCTGCAAATGGAGTTGGGGATTTGGTCAGAATGGTCTCCCCAGTGCTGAGAAGTACAGGCAGATACTCATCCATCATGAAATACCATCAGGGAGGCATCTGATTGGCCCCAAATTTATTCTGCAGCATGACAACGACCCCAAACATACAGCGAAAATCATTAAGAACTATCTTCAGCGTAAAGAAGAACAAGGAGTCCTGGAAGTGATGGTATGGCCCCCACAGAGCCCTGATCTCAACATCATCGAGTCTGTCTGGGATTACATGAAGAGAGACAAGCAACTGAGGCTGCCTAAATCCACAGAAGAACTGTGGTTAGTTCTCCAAGATGTTTGGGCCAACCTACCTGCCAAGTTCCTTCAAAAACTGTGTGCAAGTGTACCTAGAAGAATTGATGCTGTTTTGAAGGCAAAGGGTAGTCACACCAAATATTGATTTGATGTAGATTTTTCTTCTGTTCACTCACTTTGCATTTTGTTAATTGATAAATATAAAAACTATTAACATGTCTATTTTTGAAAGCATTCTTACTTTATAGAATTTTTTCACACCTGAATAAAACTTTTGCACAGTACTGTATGTGTGAAGTTTGTAATGGATCTAATTTGCAAATTTGATAGCAGGTGCAGAATGTCAGGTGAACACCATTCTTTACATGTGCCACATTTTTAGCGACCGGTAAAATCAGATGCTTTGTAACAGAAATTGTATCGATGTCATACTAATGAGACTTTCTGGTTCTTCACACACAGAAGTAAAATCAGTTATATACTTGTGGCAAAGTGGTTAGCAGACAGCTCTGGATCATGTTAGCCATCTAAATAACAAACAAATACAATTTGACACAACAAAAAACAAACCAAACACTCACAACATCACAATACAGTACTCCTGGTTAGCGTTAACCATAACAAAGGAACAGATCACTTCGCTACGTCCCCTTTTATACCATGAATCACGACCCCTTGGTTAATGATTGTTCCTCCAATCCGCGGCTGCCATATCATTTCCCTCCCGGGTCGATGATTTAGTGTACCGTAGCTCCACCCCCTTTCCAGATGGCCGACTTCCACCTAACCCTGGGAATGAATTGTCTGGCCATCCAGTCCAGAGCACTCTTTTCCCTTTACATAGAGCCCTCACAGGTCGGGATTTTATCACCAAGAATCATTCTGTCTCTGTCACAATACTGTATTCTTATTTATTACTAAACAAGACAGTGGACAAACAGACAAACAAGTACCGGGCTGGCACTTCCAGCACATTGTAGCAATTGTTCTCAAGCCCAAAAAAAGTCCTTCTCTCTCCCGTTCTCCACTCACGAACACACAAACCCGAGTGAGTGAAAACATGCAGCTGTACCAAGACTCGATTGCTAATCAATCATTCAATTGGAGTCTCAGTACAACTGTACGTGAATTAATAAAAGTGCAATTCCCCGTGCTCACATATTATTTTACTTGCACGTGAAGTGCTGTGCAATCCTCGTGCCTAAATACAAAATATACATCTTAAACACTTGTGCTCGCAAACCACATTTATATCCTGTGTATTTTATACATAAACACCAACATTAAGCACACTGCATATAACAGAAAACACTTATAAACATAAAGGGGGTGGAACACTCCACCACACAGATGTATTTGGTACTTTTTTTTTGTTGAACATAACTTTTTGACTATAGCTACTGTACAGTATGTTTGAACCTATTTTCCCTGCTGAAGGAAATTATTTTCAGCATCTTTGTCTCTTGTTTATATATTAATTTCAGCCAGTTCAGATTATAAGTACATATTGTTATGGCTGTCTACTAAATTTAAAAATAAATAATTATGTTATTGTTTTTATCTGTTACAATACATGAATGTAATTGAAGTAAAAAGTTGGCCCTGTGTTCTCACCACTCAGAGCCTCATGACCAGTCAGCTACTGACAAAATGAGACAGCCAGGGAGCTTATGAAAAACAACTCTGCCCCGCCCCCTCCGCAACATGCTGCAAGGTGGAAAAAGGGGAGGTGGAGGGATAAACGAAACAAGACCACATTCTGTACAAAGAGTGTCAGGCATTAAAATCAGAATTATCTTCATCTGGATGACTTAAGTATCATAGTGTTGTTCTCTCTAGAGAGCTTAAACAGTGATATTACAATACATGTTAGCTCTGTGAAAGGATTCTTAACAGTCTGTCTGACTGCCCTCTAACCATCTCCAAGACCGTAATGTTGCATGTTGATTTCTGAACTGGCTCCGCCCCCTACCTTCAGGCAATTGCATTACCAACATCCAAAGAAAGGCTTAACTGAATGTATTGATTACTTATATCTCGACCACTGACTATGCAATTTAGTTGCCAATCCACTGTGTTGCCTCATTGGTAATTCTGAAGTCTGTAAATGGTTCTGCAGGGTTTCTCTAAGGGCAAAAAAGAATCCAGTGTGTTTTGGTGTTCTAGGAATTGCACACTGCATTCGATTAATACTGCATGAGTATAATAATCAATTAGGAAACTGGTTAATAGATGTACCTCTAATTTTATCAATATCATGACTCAGAGCCCTTATATGTTATAAACATTGTATATACAAGCTGATTTTGATGGATAGGGAAAGCAAATGTGTACATACTGTAGTGTTTATGGTTTGTGATTGTGTTAATGATTTTTGAAATAAATTAAATTTCGACATAATTAATGTAGGCATTGAAATCACTAGTGCTGTTTATAAATCTTATCACAGGTAGTGTGCTAATCAGCTTGCTAAAATAATGCTCTTGAGAGGAACAAGCTAGTGTATCTTCATGAGTTTCATATGGTGGGGAAAATAATACCAGTCTAAACATCAGCAAATAAGTCTGATCTCTGTGGTGAAGTGGTTTAAGTAAGGGCTGTGCATTTAGAGATCCTGGTTTCAGATCTCAGCTTACATCAGAGTTGTAACCAAGTCAAGTTCCAAGTCCCAACAGCCAAGTCTCAAGTCAAGTCCCAAATCCCAACGGTCAAGTGCCAAGTCTCTTACTGTCGCTGAAGCAAATATTCAAACAAGGCTGAAATTGAAGATAAATAACGAAATAAAAAATAGTTGCAGAAATGCTTACTTTTACAGACAACAGTTTCAAATTTGGCTTGTTTTGAAAGCATCTAGCAGGTAAATATTGTCTTTGGTGGTTTGACTATTTTTTTTGGCTACTTTTACAGTGCATGTTTTTTTTCTATTCCTTTTGATTATGAGGTTGTCATCAGTGCCCTGAATACCATACCACACCCTTCTCTTGGGGCATGACTTTGTTCTGGAGCTTAGCATCTAATAAAATGAAAAATCATTCAATGCCCACACTTGCATTAGGCAAATCAGACTGAAAAAAATGGTGAACCCGCCTACTTCTTTCCTCAGGACTGGTTAATATGGGGATTCTTACAGATAACTGGCATATATATTTTATTTTATTTATTTATTTTTAATTTGTAACAAATTAAAAGAACTGAACTGCATCAGGACAATTTAATTTTACACTACCTTCTGAATAAAAATAAAAAATCATGGATCTATCGCATTTGATGTTATCAGAGGGGTATTACCGGCTCATCTTGCAGTCGTTCACTACGGTGGTAGCCCCGCTCACAGAATTAACCAAGAACTGGAACTCAAAATAAGATACTGTGGACAGACAAGTGTCAGAGGGCCTTTGATACCTGAAAAGGACTCTCACCACGATTCCCCTGGAATACTGAAGAGCACGGTTTCGTGCACTAAGGATGTGGGATAATTGTGAGCTGTATATTTTTGGGGTAGATCTTTATTTTTTAAACTAATTAAAACACAGAACTTTTAGGATTATCACTGTCTACATTGTCTACACTGTACCACATTACTCGGCTCACAGAGCTGAAGGGAAAGCAGAGGAACGGCCTGTCCCAAAGCCTGAAGGAGAAAGCACCGTTTTGGCCTGTAACAAACTCAGACACACCACCATAGGCTGCCCCTTCCATGTGCCCCTTCAGGCACCTGCCCAAAAGAGGGATGGGGGAAGCTGGGAGGTGAACCCTCAGACTCGGCCGTAGGACCTCATGTGGTGAGTGCAAGGGGAGTACTCCACTGCAGAGCGGGAGGATGAGGAGTGGTGCACCTAATGGTATCGCTATGGGCATGAGGAGGAAAGCTGTCCAGAGGTCGACTCGGACACAGACGAGGAAGTGGTGGGGCCTGAAGCCCTGTTTTGGCCAGCGCCCAATAGGGGGGAGCCTGAGCGTCCAGAAGGATGGAGCATGAGCATCTAGCAGCCAAAAGGGTGAGTCTGAGCATCCAGCGCCAAAATTGAAAGGCGGCCTGCTGTCTTCACTGCCACCATTGATACGACCAGAATACCCTGCACCCTTTCCAACTGGGAAACCTACCTCTGCCTTCCAGAGGCCTCGAGTTGGTGCACTGTCTATGGGGAGTGTGGGCACTTTCCGGTCAACTGCCCCATCCAGGAGGTGGCAGTGGAGGAACAGCGGCTGGAGTGCCTCGCACTGAGGTCAGTCTTGCACACTGCCTCCAGTTGCACCGGGAGAAGTCACGTCTACTCCAGCTCCACCAGAAGTAGGAACGTCCACACCAGCCCAAAGAAGAGAGCCGCACCAGTCCCCAGAGACTGAAGGAAACTACCTGCCTCTACTGCCAGGGGGAGACTACCCACTGGTCCTGTCTTTGCCGCCAGGGGGAGACTACCCGCTGGTCCCGTCTTTGCCGCTAGGGGGAGACTACCCACTGCTTCTGCCTCCAACACCAGGGGAGACTACATGCTGCTCCCACCTCCACCACCAGTGGGGAGACTACCTGCTACTCCCACCTCCACTGCCAGAGGGAGATTACCTGTTGCTCCCGCCTCCACTGCCAGGGGGAGACAACCTGTTGCTCCCGCCCACGCCACCGGAAAATCTGAAGCTACCTCTCAATTGGCAGCTCCTGCCACCGCCTCCCAACGGTCAACTCCTGCCCAGTTCTGCCGAGCCTGCAATGCCTAGGGCTACCGAGCCTACATCGCTTAGGGCTGCTGAACCTGCAACGCCTAGGTCTGCCACGGCTGCAACGTCAGTGGAGCCCAGTTCGCCATTGTCTGGGGAGGCCAGGTCACTATCGCCCAGGGATGCCTGCACAACCTCAGTGAGAAGTGAGTAGATCACCTCAGTAGCTACACTGCCGGAGTACGCAGCATGGCCACTGCCAGCGCCAACACCATATATGGAGTGCCCAGCGCCTCTGTCACTGCCAGAGTGTCCCGCGCTGAGGGCAGTCTTGCCGCTGCCAGCGACTGGGGAGGTCTGTTTGCCATCACCCAGGAGACGTGTTCGCTATCGCCAAGAGATGCCTGCTCGTCACCATCTGGGGGTCGTTTGCTGCTGACCTCCAGGGATTTGCTGTGGCTGCTTGCAGAGTATTCCACATTGTTGTCAGCCTTCCTGCTTCCAGCATTGCCACAAATGTCTTTGCTGAAGGACCATTGCCGCCGACGGCTTTGCCACTGCCAGTAGTGCCCCGGCTAGAGAAGCCAGCCTTGACGCGGTCAGCATTGCCCCTGAAAGCATGCATACTTGTTGATACTTATGTTTTGTGTTATTTTGTATCTGTAGTACTATTATTTAAAAGGTACTGTTTGAACTTTGTTTTGTTGCTAATTATTTTACAGCATGGATGGGGTTAAAATCCCCCACCCAGCTAAAACCCCATGCCAAATGTTGTCGGTTGGTTACGACTTGAAGACACAACTTTTTTTTTCAAAAAGGTCAGAACATTTTAATAATTCTATTTTTAATAAAAATGCACATATTACCTTCACCAGAGCCAAAATAAATAAGTTGATTTCTTTATGACAAATTTTTAAGCTATTGTGTTGCATTTAAATGTAACAACTGCGTGCACTTGACATGTGTGGGCTGCTAGCTCTTTACAGCATCTAATTTTGTGCAGCTAAGAGCATTTTTTTTTTTTTTTTTTTTACCTCACTGTCTAAGTCTGTAGTCATGCTTTATTTTAATGGGAACTTTATTAAGTGTTCACAACTAGCTTACCAACATTTTAATAAATGCCTATAAATATATAATATATATATATATATATATATAGCTTCTGGATTATAAAGCTCTACTCACACAGAACAATTTTTTTTTTAAAGCAATTGCTGCCATAACAATGACAGAGAATATACAAGAAACTGCATTACCTCAGAGTGTCAATATTTTGGAATAAACACCAGGTGGTCAATTATGAACTTCTAAAAATAAACTGGAAACACACTGTTTGACAGATCTGTAAATGTGGCTAAATCAATACAAGATGCTCAAAGTCTGGAAATATACGATAACTATTCATTCAAACCAGATGCACAGTGTCCCTTTTGAACAAGCCACCATCTGTTTTTACTAATATCCAACTAAATCCATGTTTGAGTTATTATCCTTTTAATAAGGTGTGGCAGAATAGACATTTTGTTTTAGGATATTTTCAAGATCTCTAATGTCTTCATTGAACATCATTTCCAGTTGAAACATTTGTCTTTGAAGTGATTACCTATATTGAGTATTTCTAAATGTGGCCCTATTGAGTGTCTAATAGTTATGGATGATAATTTATGGTTGCATATACTTATCGTGATGTCTCTCCACAATAGAGAGGAGACTGAAGTCATGTTCACTTGTCAAAATAAATGACATGAAGCTCATTTAACGCCTCCCAGAATTTCTTCATGGAAAAATCAGACAAGTAACTTGTATACAGGAAGAGACCAGTCTGAGGGTTCAAGATATTAAAAAAAAGAAAATGATTGTATCAATCAAAAAAAGAAACAAAAATATGTATTGTAGATTTTAAATTAACAGTTTTAAATGTAAAAAATAAAAGCTTGCATATTCCTACAGTACTGCATATTCACAGATGTTGAACTTCAAAGATAATACATGTTAAATTAGGGAATAAGTCATTAGATTTGTTGTATACATTTACCTTTGGAAACTAAGCTGGCAGTATCTTTCAGTAACAGTGAATGAAATAGGAAATAAAATGAAGCAGCTTCCTGAACATGCATTTCAGGTAGAAGCAGCAACAATCATGAATACTTTATAGGACTGCATTACTGTGAGGAGCAACAGTCCTGACAGAACTGCACCATGGGTTCATTCATTGAAATATAATTCATTCATCAGCTGTATAGACAGTCACTGATTGACCCCTTGTCTACATCAATGTTCCGTTTACTGAAGTACCTAAAAGTGCTTGGCATAGCACCTGCATAACAAGCTGAAGTGAATGTTGAAGTCAAACTTTCCCTTACAGTAACCACGAATGGGAAGCAATGGTAATATGACACTGCACAATACCAATAGCCAAGAAAATCATAAAATCCACCTGTGTACCAAATTCAAAATTTAAATGTCACAAGCTTGACCACAACATGACTACCAGATATGAGAATAAAGTTTACAGTGACAGTCAAAGTTCAAAGGAGTTTATTAAACCCTTTGGATATGGATTCTGTATCTTAAATGGTTTCTGAGATAATGAGATCAAGGCCAAGCTTTGTTATCAATGGTATCCCATTATTTTTGAGGATTATAATAATGTAAAGCTTTAATCAGAATCAGTATTGCCTAGTAGTTTTACTAAGATTGGACTGCTTATAACTGTAAGAGATTATGGAGTTGGAGTTGATGCTAAGAAGCAGCTCCAATTACTCATATCAAACAGCTTCATGATTTCTATATCTTAAATTCCTCAAACGATAAAAAATGGCTGTGGTATGACAGTTTTAGAAAGTTGCAAGAACCATGAATACTTTATAGCAATGCATAAGGTGAGGAGTAAGAAACAGACCACTAAGTGCATCTTGGGTTTATCTATGGAAATGAAATCCTTTCATCAGCAGTTAAGACAGTCATGCCTGACCACCCAATTACATACAACAAAATCACAGTCCCACACAGTGCTCTGCTAGAAATACACACAGCTTTACACTAACACAGAAAAGATGTGTGGAAAACTAGAATCTAACCAGGTTATAACCCTACATGAAGCATCTCAAAGTAGCAATCAAATGATATAGCACTGTGCAGTTACTGCAGTAAATGGCAGTCCCTCTCCCCTCAGTCACATTTCCCCTCCACCCCGTGGTCATTATTAGTAGCAAGTTGGGTCATCTGCTCCAGTTTAAAAACACTTTTAAGCAACAGAAGCCATTTATCTTCAAAGGTATCACACAGTGTGCGGTGTTCAGTGACACTGGTCAAGTTCCCATCAGATCGAACAGACAAATCCGATCTGTATGTTTATAAGTACATAATAACTAAGTGGAACAAAATGATGTCTTAAGAGATAACACTTATTATTAAGGCTACTAATATAATATTTACTGTAAAATGCACAGAATCAAATACAAATTCGATATTCTAACCAAAATGTGAGTAATATTGTTATTAATATGCAGCTCTCTATCTCTGTGAAGAACTAAACAAGCCTAAAAATAAGAATACAAATTCAACATTCTGGTATCTTCATTTTTTTTTTTTTTTTCAAAAAACAGTTCTATGCTGGAGCTTGTAAACCCACAAACTCGCAGCCCAACACAAACACAAAGATGGAATTAGGCAGATGAGAACACTGACCTGAATGTGTTGGAGAACTCATCTCTGAATCTACCTCTGAAGCACCTACAGCAGCATGGCATTAACCTTCTGGAATGAGGTGGTCTCGGCAATGCAGAGGTAGATCCCACAGCACATCTGTTGAATTCCAGACACTGGAAAAGCACTCAGACAAGCTACCAGACACCTGCAAACAAATTCAGATTGAAGCCATTAACGTATGCGGTATACATTATAATATATTAGCTGTATGCACATTGCGATGTTGTCGGCAAATATTATGCAAGCTGAAATTCTGTTCGAAATTGGGTTTATTTTACCAAATGTGAGATGGAGGGTAGACCCAGGTTTAGTTAATCCATAATTTTTGTTCACAAATGTAATCAAAGTACTTCAAATTAACAATTGTAATGCTGCTGTAGTTCTACTGATTAGTAGCTTAATAAATACATACATAAAAGACAATGGATCTTATCTGTTTATATTTTATTCATGAGTATCCAAGAAATCAACTCCCAAAGAAATGAATTTTCAACTTGCACACTGTTATCTGTTATTGAATTTTAGCCCACGACCACTGGCTAAATAACAATTACAGAGATTTGCACATCCCCTCAAACATATGATGTTCAGTTCACAGAAATAGCCTGGTTTCTGTAAGGATGAGATGACCTGTACTTGTGTAGTTGATAACATCAATATCACAACCACATCGACCATTTATTGTACAAAAAAAGCATCTCTAAGTGCAGAGAGATCTATTATCAAGTAAACTTTTTCCTATTCTGTGCTTCTGAGCGACTAATAATAATAATAATATATATATTATATTATTTTTTTTTTTAATTCTAATCTTGGATAAATTGAATTTAATTCAAACTTATGGACAGAATTGGGCACCACTGCTATCCGTGGTGACGATACTCCTGTATTTAAATAAATATTACGCATATATAAAATATAATATATATAGATATATTATATATATATATAGATATATATATAAAAATATATTTATATATTTAACATCCATATATTGTATTTTTTTTATTGTATTTTTTTTATATAAACAGAATGCTCCATCAATATTCACATTCAGGTGCTGTGGTTATTTAATTCATGAGGATGTTCACAGTCAATACACAAGCCCCGGGTCATCTCGACCTGTGGAATAAGTTCAGTACTATGTTCATGGTGTATCCTCTATTTCAAGTCTGGCAGACATAACTTATTTTGCAGGAAGGGGGAAAGAGTGAATTGCTGAGCTGGCACTCCGGATTTATAAAACACAAATTCATTAATCACAAGCAGTTTTAGTTATATTTTCTAATTCTCTAAAATGTTCTCACTTAGTTTACCCTTCAAATAAACAGCACCTGGCAGTAAATATGTTAAGAATTGAAAAGACAGAATCTAAACCATCACATCTGAATGAAACTGATATCACACTGAACACCGAGCATGAAGAGAGTAGGAGAGTGTTAATGCTAATTCAGGACTATGGTTCTACACGGGCTGTCAAGTTTATCAACAGCACATTGAAGAATGAATATGGCATTTTCACAACGAACAAAAAATAGATTGCTTCCATTTTTCATCTCTCCAGCTGGTCTCGCCCCTACAGATCCCACATACATTTTAATGAATGAAAAATCATAGATTATTTTCGTACCATACTGCTAAATAGTGAAACTGACATATGCGGAATCATTTGTTTATTTATAGGATATGCTGGAAAAGAAATTAAATGAAATGCCAATACCTAAATTAAATTATGTCACAAAGATCATCACTGCTTACCTAATGTTACCTCTTCAAGAAGAACAGAATGTGGACAGGACTTATTGTGCAAATTTAGAAAATGAGTTCTAAAGTTATTTTCAACAATGCCTGTGACAGGTAGGCTGTATATGTACAAATAGAGCAAATGATTGAGAATGACACTAAAACAGTATAGCAACCCATAACCAGTGAATGGAAGGTCCCTTTCCTGCATAGGGTCCCTTTGATTTGATGAGTGTCATTCACAATCTGCAGCTCGGCAGCAGACAGGATGCTTCCCTTTGGAAATAAAAATGTTGTCCCTGGTTGTTTACCAGTCTATTTCCTTCAAAAACAACCAAAATATATTGTGGTATCTTTAAGCTATACACAGCATCTGCAAGATGGAAACCTTCAAGACAACATCTGAAATTGAGGTTTGAACTGTCTGTTGACTAATTCTGAAATATTCAGCTTGTAGCATTTTGACATTGTAACCACGAGTTACAATGCAAATGTATATTATATAGCGCCCTTCACACCAAGGCATCCCAGAGAACTATATAAAGTTAAAAACAAAACAAAATAGCTCATGTATACAATACACTTCAGTTACAACCAATTATTTAAAAGCACAGTCAACAAAGTATGTTTTCAATTTAGATTTAAGAGTCCAGTGTTTCAGCCTGCCTAATGGAAATCAGAATGGAGTTCCACAACCGAGGAGCCAACAGCAAAAAGCTCGGCTCCAGCTGTTTTAAGATGGCTTTTTGGAACAATTAGAAGTGCTACATTTTCTGATCTCAAAGAGTGACTAGGAATATACAGAGTTAGCAATTCTTGGAGATAGGATGTTCCTAAATCCTTGAAGTTATTACAGCAACTTTAAAATAAATTTGGTAGGTCACTGGTAACCATTGTAAGGACATAAGCACTGCAGTAATGTGTTGAGAACGACGAGTATGAGAAAACAGTCTGGCAGCTGCCTTTTGAACAAGCTGAAGCCTTCTGAGTTTAGTGACAGGAATTCCAACAAAGAACTGCAATAATCAAGACAAGAGGTAACAGGCATAGTTTTTATTTCTTCATGTCAATATTCCAGTCAACATATATTACCAGAATATGTGTCATAACATCACTCTTTGTTGCTGCTGCATGTGAATTTCCCCGTTTTCAAGATTCCAATCAATTTTGAAACAGCATGATATGGAAACAATGTAAACAAAATATATAACTTCTTAAAATGATGGTAATAATGTACTGCCTTTAAGCTTCTTTAAGCTAGTCTGGTGAATCCTGATTGCATTGACTGTACAGCCTTCATGATTCCATTCAAATCATGTAAAAAGGCAAGCAATTAAAATTACATTGGAAACTACTTGCTCTTCAACCTAGCCAACATCATTGGAGTGTGGTAAGAACAACTTCAGCAAACTCTTGTGTTTCCCCCAACTCCTTAATGCCTATACCAGGGCTTCTCAAACCTGGCATAATGCCTAGACCAGAGCTTCTCAAACCTGGCATAATGCCTAGACCAGAGCTTCTCAAACCAGGCTAATGCCTAGACCAGGGCTTCTCAAACCCAGCTTAATGCCTAGACCAGGGCTTCTCAAACCCAGCTTAATGCCTAGACCAGGGCTTCTCAAACCCAGCTTAATGCCTAGACCAGGGCTTCTCAAACCTGGCATAATGCCTAGACCAGAGCTTCTCAAACCTGGCATAATGCCTAGACCAGGGCTTCTCAAACCAGGCTAATGCCTAGACCAGAGCTTCTCAAACCAGGCTAATGCCTAGACCAGAGCTTCTCAAACCAGGCTAATGCCTAGACCAAAGCTTCTCAAACCCAGCTTAATGTCTAGACCAGGGCTTCTCAAACCTGGCATAATGCCTAGACCAGAGCTTCTCAAACCCAGCTTAATGCCTAGACCAGGGCTTCTCAAACCCGGCATAATGCCTAGACCAGGGCTTCTCAAACCAGGCTAATGCCTAGACCAGAGCTTCTCAAACCAGGCTAATGCCTAGACCAGAGCTTCTCAAACCAGGCTAATGCCTAGACCAAAGCTTCTCAAACCCAGCTTAATGTCTAGACCAGGGCTTCTCAAACCTGGCATAATGCCTAGACCAGAGCTTCTCAAACCCAGCTTAATGCCTAGACCAGGGCTTCTCAAACCCGGCATAATGCTTCTCAAACCAGGCTAATGCCTAGACCAGGGCTTCTCAAACCAGGCTAATGCCTAGACCAAAGCTTCTCAAACCCAGCTGAATGCCTAGACCAGGGCTTCTCAAACCCGGCATAATGCCTAGACCAGGGCTTCTCAAACCAGGCTAATGCCTAGACCAGAGCTTCTCAAACCAGGCTAATGCCTAGACCAAAGCTTCTCAACCAGATTAATGCCTAGACCAGGGCTTCTCAAACCCGGCTTATTTTTATTTATTTATTTTCTTAAGTAAAATCAGGATCTGGCAGCATCTTGCTACCTTTGTTGTAAGTCACATGATCTGATTGCAACTAGACTACTGGGATGAGTTTGAACACATGAAGTGATAAGTACCTGGATCCAGCTACAACTTTTCATACACAGCATTGTTTAACTAATGTAGGGATGGATGTTAGATTCTGTTTAATTTGAAGAATCAACGCACTCCCAGGAATGCTTTCCTTTTATTTGTATTCAGTGTATTACCTTTAACCTGTTTGGAAGTTTTGTAACCAAGCAAACAAAATATCACAAGAAGCCCACCATCACAGTATGCTGTATCTGACCTCTATATTTCACATGCATATCTTTGACATTGGTTAAATGTTTGGACATTGGAAAACATTGAAATGTTTAAAATCTAATCTAGTAACATCCGTTTAGTATAAAATACAAGCAACAAACCAAAAGTTCTTTAGGATGGAAATGGGGCAAGTGGCAATATTGCTAGTGCCAGTAAGAGGCAAGAAATTGATTTTGAAAACCTTGCTTGCTTAATCATTAATGGGGAACTTAAAATACTCATCAAACGTTGTGTGTTACTGTGCCCCACTGGACATGTTTTGAAAGCATTTTCCATTTCATCCATTTGTTTTCCCAGAGGACACATTGGCTCATCTTAATAAAGTCCCAAGGTACATGTCATCTCTTTTTTTTTTTTTTTTTATTCTTTCAGACATTGTTAGTTTATCTCAAGATTTCAAAAAGCTGAATATTTCTCAGAACTAAAAATGATCACGTCCATTAAAGTGGAAGAGTGCAGGAATATTTTCAAGTTATTTCCTCTGAGACTAAACCTTTTTTCTGGTTATTCTAACCTATGTGTAGACTGGTAACAGGTCTGCTGTAGGAGGTACAAAGAACATAGCCATAGCAAATGCAATAATTAACAATGGATAGAAATAATAAAATGGGCACAAGCAATGCAGTATGTTTGTGCTGGTTGAAAACTTGTGTATTCCTTTTTTATATTAAGAATACAAAGCTGTAATTAAATATAATTTGTGAACATGTTACAAGCTAAACCCCAACATCAGAAGCACTGTAAGGCAAGTTTAGTTTACATTCACACCAACAATGATGGTATATGTATTGTAGTCCTTTTTTGCCAAAAAAAAGTCTCCATTTGCATTTGCCTTTGTAATCAAGGTAACAGTGGTAAGAATTAATATTGATTTTTAGATTAACTGTAAATACAAAACTGGCTTTCAGGCTTGTAAGTGGACATTTTAAAGAAACAGATGTTTATTAAGTCACACCAGTATTGGTTATGATGTTAGCTTTTATTAAAATACAGAGAATGTGCACTGGTTAATAGAAAGAGCAGGATTTTTCAAAAGAATCTGTTAAGACAGGCTTGGTAAGCTGTCCCACAAACATACTTTTGGAAAAGCACAGTTAGAGAAAAACTGTTGTTGTGTGGAGTGCGCTTACTTTACAAAGATTGTGACATTTTATAAATGTGAGTGGTGCCTGTACTCCATCTTCTACAGTGTATCTTCAATAGTGGCCATACAGCACCACCAGTAATGCGAACCATGAAGAGTGCTCTGGAATTGACCTCCTGGGATGTTCTTCTAACCTTCTGTTTATGATCTGGTAAAAATGCTGGTGATCCCATATTGTATTGCATTTGAGGCTTCAAGGCTCTTTTACACATTGCAGCACTCTCTTACATGTTAACTGATGAACAGTGCATCATACAACCAAACTAAAAGGACCATGATATCTCAGTGCAGGGACCATGAAGAAGAGTTAAGCTCATTGAACTCATGCTTTTATGATCCTCAATTTGGTCTGATCCTTTGTATCCCCCATGTATGCCTTTACCTGGCATAATTCCATGTGAAACGCATTACGATTAAGATATATACTGTTATATATGATATATATATATATATTGTTTTTTTTTATCAATCTTCAAGTTTAGTCCCGAATCTTGCCATACACAGTGTATATATTATAAACTTAAAGAAAGCTGTTAAGAAATCTATCAAGTTTTCAGATGATTGTGAACAAATCAATAAACATATGATAGCTTTCATGAATACATCCCATAGATTCTGTCACTTCCATCCAATTAAATACTCAAAGATACAGTTTTCAGAAAATTTTGTATGTGGGCTTTACACTTAACAACAATTTAGTCATTTTTTAAACATTATGATAAATGTTTTTAAGAGTTGATTTTTTACACCACTCTAATTCTTTAAGATTTTATCAACCCATGTATTATGCCACACCATTGTTAGTTTGATGGAAGGGCTCCTCTCCCCTTACACTTCCTATGTTAACAATAAACAGATCTAGTTTCCTGCAGCATGTGCAGTATAAAATGTAAGAGTAAGGGTCAGATGGGGTTCTATTGCCTGTAAAAGTGAAAATATCAACAGCAACATAGAGATGCTTATGAGAGGTAAGTATTTTATACAATTAAATCTACCGAACCTAAAATGTAATACACAAGGGTATATAAGGCACTTCTGTCTTCAGAGTAATTCATAC
Organism: Polyodon spathula; assembly: GCF_017654505.1. NCBI lineage: Eukaryota > Metazoa > Chordata > Actinopteri > Acipenseriformes > Polyodontidae > Polyodon > Polyodon spathula. Next base: position 88,744,055 of record NC_054536.1, on the reverse strand, counting down.
AGTGTGAGAAATTCACAGAGCCTTTGTTATCAGAATTTTTTTTTTCTGAAAAGAGAACAATAACCTTTTATGTTTCAACACAAAGAATACTCCACTATTAAATACTTAAAAAACAGTGTGTTACATTCCTGATTTTGGTTATTTTAAGTTAAATATAAAAACATATACACACTGAACTTTGAAGTATGTCTTAATGCTCTCAGTGCCCTCTTCTGACAAAAAATGGTGCTTTCTAGTATGACTTACCCTGTGTCTTGTTTTCTAAACTTTCCCTGTCTGTTATTCTTTTCTGAGACTTTTTATAAACATTTTTTTAAGAAGCCAGGTCAGTTAATAATCTCCTTTCTAACTTTTACAAAAATGTACTATTCAGTAGCATCTGTGTTTACCATTAAATGTAAATGTATACCATTTTGGGACATTTGATTTCATGGTATTTTATTTTATAACATTATAGTACCACTTACCAACTTCATAACTGTAGAAAAAAATGATTATTTATCAAGGCTAACTCTTGCTCATTGTTCAGCGATTTATCATTGGAACAGTTGTGAAAGGGAAAGTGATCTTGAGCAGGTTGTAACTGGACACTTGTGCTATGTCAGCAAATCACTAGTGATAAGCATTTGGACAAGAATGCAGCCAATATTTCAAAAGGGTTTATCATATCCAGTGGATGTGTATACAACTAAATAGTATAGAAGATACTTGAAGCTATTGCATAGTGCAATCGTACCGCAACCTACACCAACAAAAAGCCCAGGAATCATGTTTACATCCAGCAAATGCTAGACCATAAATGCAAATGGACTATGCAAGGATGATACAATGATAAGAAAAGATTGCATGCATGCCTTGCACATAAATACAAGGGTAATGTTTGGATGATGCAAGAGCTCTATGGCCCAAACAAGATTTACAATATTTGAACTTACAAACAGAAATTATACTACACATTGATGAAATCCTTCCTTATCCTGGCTTAGTTGCATGCTTTAAACATAAATGTTATGCTACTCCAAGTCTTGATTGATCCTAGAATAATTATTTATTTTGGTATGGGAATACAAACTATTAGGTTTGTATCCCATGTATCCTAAGTAACGGTAGTCATGGTGTGCTCTAAAATCACCCAGAGAGTTAAGAATATACAAGCAGATCTTAGTGACATTAAGCAGAAGAATTACTTGCATCATTGGTGTTTCGATTGTTTTTCCTTCTGCGGGCTTTCCATACAAACACCACCCTGCCTCTCCCGGTTTAGAAGAAGGCACACCTAGGCAAGGACTAGTTTTAAGGGATATGGAGTAACAGGTGCTAATGCATATGCTTATATTTTTTTTATTATTTACATTAGCTATAAAAATTGCCAGTACTAGTTATAGTAAATAAATATAAATAAATAAATAAATAAATTTGTGACAAAACTACATTATCATGGTATGTTGTAGTACCATATTCAAGAATGAAAGTTCTTAAATTCTTACTTTCAACATACATATAACATATATATATATATATATATATATATATATATATATATATATATATATATATATATATATATATTTATATATATTACACACAGTATAATACGAGCTGCAGTCCTATTCACTTGGTACATCAGTCACCTATCACTATGCTCTTTTGTTTGCACAAGTAAAAGATAATGCATTCTATTCACAGCAGATTATCATCCTTCAGTGCAGAGTAGTAAAATCAATCAATCTAACCTTAACTAGAAAATTTGCAGTCTGGGTGGAATAAACGTTTGAAAAGTACTATAGTCTTTAACAAATGACAAGAAATCCAGCGTTAGATAAAAACTTAAAGCAAACACAGTTACTTTGACCACCAAAGCTTTTCTTACTGCACAACTAAATCGATGGCAGAATGAATGCTCATGGTTGAGAAATATGCAGTAAAAACAACAATAATAATAATAATAATAATAAATAATAATAATAATAATAATAATAATAATGAAAAACTGTACACTTCCTACTTTTGTGTTATCGTCAGATGCAAATAGAATGCGTACTTTATTTTCACTCAAGAAGCCAATAACAAGTTTGCAGTTTTCAGTTGAATGGTTATTTAAATTGCAAACTACTCAATACAACTAATATCTATTATATAACCGAGTTTGTGTGTGTGCGCTTGAAGGACTTAACGAAACCATTAATTCTAATAAGAATCTGGTGCTAGTCGTAGTAGCATTTTACCATTCGCGGACCGATTGCTTCTGGTGAACCTAGAGCTTAAGTGTGACCCGATTTGTCTGCAAAGTCTCGCTTCTTTTGACATGCAATTTAAATGATGTAATACAATAAAAATGTAGCTCGCAACTGGATATAGTATATCCTGTACTAAGGCAACAGTAACTAAGTAGCGTACATTTTTAAATGTTGCCGTATTAAATAACTACCTCTATATGTAGAAAAGAAGTAGAACACAATTCAAATTTGTCATCCACCTGTGCATTATACGCAATATAAACGTAACATTTTTTTTTTAATCTCAGTTACAAACGTAGCCGTTATACCATCTTCAAAAACACCTTCTTTACATTTTTCAACAACTCATTTAAACACAGATACTTCGTATCGTTACATTACCTTTTATTTCGTGTGGAAGGCTCCAGGTGCACATGCAAGTTCTAATCAGCGTGTGATCTTTTAAAATCTCGCCTTCCTAAAGAGAGTCTGAGAGAGCAATGTTTTGAAACTGCAGAGGCTTAGAGATGCGATCAGCGCCTGTGGCGACACGAGTAGGATTTACTAAAAATAGCAACACAGTAGAAGCAGGAGATTGCCTGAGCCAACAATCAGGATCGTTTACACAACGAGAGAGAGAGAATACATTGTGATGGGCACTTACATAAAGCTGTGCACATTCCAAACAATCGACAGAAAATCCACGAATTGTCTGTGGTAGCTAAAGTTTCACTGTACAGCATCAAATGCGACGAATGAAATGTGTATAGTGAGCTGCTTGCGCTTTCCTTATAGCAGGGCCTATTATTTGACAACGTGTACTGTTACTATATATAGCATTTAAATTATGCTAGAAGACTCTGAAGTGCCCAAACAGCTACAATTCTTGTCACTAAACTATATATATATATATATATATATATATATACATATATATATATATATATATATATAATATATATAATATATATATATTTGTCCATAAAATGGACAAAATATCTCCAGGAAGATGCCAGGGTCCTTCTACGGTCCTTACAAAAAAAAAGACTAAAAAAAAAAGACTACAAGCTGTAAAGGAAGCAAAGGGTGGGCACACACAACACTAACGTAAGGTGCCTAAATACTTTTGTCAAAGTATGAAATTAGTTTTTGCATGTTATTTTTCCTTTTATGGATGTTATGCAATTTATATCTTTCAATAGAACAATTATTTGTTGATAGATGCAATGGTAGATGATAGACAAAGAAGAGACCTTGAGGCCTCTAAAGCTTGTGATTGATTATTTAGTTAGCCCAATAAAATGCATCACATATCCCCTTTTTTGTCTATAATAGAACAATTAGAAATTACAGAAATCACTTCTTTTGTGGTTTTTCTCTTTTTATTTAACTGCCCAGAAACCTACACAGATTATATTATAACTCATGTATGGAAATGCCAATAAAGTGAGTACTTCGTTTGTATAGTTTAAAAGGACTAAGGGATGTTTTATATGAGTCATATGCACTACAGTTAATCATTGAGATGTGTTACTGTAGCACATACAGTATATTATGGGACATATTAACCCTGTATCATAGTACTTCCACAGTCCTTTTTGGAGCATAATGTATATTAAGCAGTTAGAGGTAGAAACAACATATTAGTAGTAGAGTACCAACATTCAATATAAGTAACAGCTAAGGGTATTCACCAGGAGGTAACAGAAGCCATCGGGTAATGTGAGATATGGCTTCACAGCTGGATGGGTATAAGCTCACATGATGTCCAGCTATGCTACACATTGACATTATTGTGAGAATGTTCTCTTTGAACAGCTCAGCTCCTTTGTTGTTATAGTGTAAGTGAGAATACTGTATACAATCCCTAAAAAGATGCATCCCTGTGAATCTTTAGTATAATGTGGGCTCGGCAGCAGATGAAGTAAAGAGCAAACCTTTACTTTGTTTGTTAGATAGCAGGGTGTTCATTTTATGGGTAAATAAACATTCATTTAAAGTGCTGTACCATGAGCTCTCGAAATGTCTGAGTCCAGCAATACCTAGATTTAAATAGTTTTTGGCTATTTTTGTTTTTGTGAGATTTCTTTTTGTAAAGGCACTATTCCCTTCACACATATAGATGTTTTTAGAAGTCGTACATGAAGTAGCCTACTGGTATATTATTATCACCTGAATAACACATGTTTTTTTTTTTTTTTTTTTTTTCCACCATTGTAAAGGACCTCGTATTGACTCATAAAGATATTGCAAAACCTCAATTAGATAATGTAAATGTAGACCCACACATACATTCCATTGCCACTTTTATTGTTTGTGAGCCAATATTTGGTTGATATTTTGAGTATTCAGTTAATGTGAATTAACTAACTCTGTGTGTGTGTGTGTGTGTGTGTGTGTGTGTGTGTGTGTGTGTGTGTGTGTGTGTGTGTGTGTGTGTGTATATATATATATATATATATATATATATATATATATATATATATATATATATATATATATATATATGCATTTTACAGCAAAATGCAGTCTGGTTTAGGTAATGAAACATTAAACGCTCCTTCTGTCTGTATATTCAAATTTGAATCACATTTTTAGATTATAGGTACAAAAGCTATTAAAATATATAAAATACCTGTCAGTCATTATTATTAAGCATAAAGCACATATTGATGACCCTATACTGGATGATAATTCAAGAACAACAGGAGTCACGTTCTGAAAAAAATAATTCGTTTTTACTTAAATTATTAAACTTGTACAATAAATGTAATGCACTACTACAGAGTGCAATAATGGATACCTATTAGTATACACCACCTACTGGACGTCAACCACATTACAGTTCACTGTACATACAAACTAATGGTTAGTGTAACCATCCCCTACCAAATGAATGTGAAAGAGTGGGAAATATTGTAGTAGTGTACTTATGAGTGATTATCTGATGGCCACATAGGTATTAAGAATGGACATGAGTCAATCATGACCAGTGTCAGTATTGTTTTATATCTGACAGGTATAATCCACCCTCCCCATGTTGGAGTGATTGTGTACATTGTTCTTCCAAAGGGAATAGAAGTATACATTTCAAATACCTACTGATCAGTACCAACAGACAAGATGGGATAGGAATCAAATATTTACATGGACATGTTTTCACCTTATGGAAATACCATAGGGTATTTGCAGAATTAACTTGCCTATTTTTTTCCCATGCATAGGTCACTTTTCCAACTTGCCATCAATTTAAACAATATAATATTTTAATATTTGTCACATCACATAATGGTAAAAACATGTTGGAGACTGAAGTTTTGTTCAAAGATAGCTCTCGGATTTTAAAAAAATGGATGCAAAGTAGAATTTGATAAATATGGACAAAACTTATGATGTGATTGTGGCAATCACCATGTTCATTCTGCAAATATACCCTATGCTAGTTCCATAAAAGATACAATAACTTCTAGAGTAAATATTTAAATTTTGTTTGTTATTTGCAGGCAAATCCAATCTTATAAACCCTTGCCCTTTACTTAGTAACCAAAACCTGACAGGATCAGAATCCAGGTATGCAGATGATTAAGCATATTTAAAGTACAGCAGTGTTATTTCTCTCAGGCCAAAAATCCAAAGAATACATCTATTGATGTAATTATTATTGTTCCCTGACAGGCAGGGCATGGATCTGTGCTACCTCTTTAATGTATTTTTAGCAGTCAACCTTTTCATCAAGAGGTCCCAGGCAGAAGCCTTATATTTAAATGGTAATACATGTAAAAAGTGAAAGACCTCAGCTGCATGATCATTAAAAACATTTTCCTTCACAAATGCTGTATTCTTTCTCAAGTACGTTACACTAATCAAATCATGTCACTATTAATACAGCAAAATCTGGAGTCTGTTATGTCAAAACCAGCAGCTATTATAGCAAGTGAAAACATTCCAACTGCAACTAAAACATGTAGAATAGATGGGAAATGCTATTAAATCACAGAATATTAACCAGGCAATGAATTAGAGTGTAGATTGTTTCAATAATAACAACTGAAAGACATTTCCAACTTCAGACTTCAAACAGAATCAATATTTATTTCTCAACTTATATGTGAATATTCCTAGCTTGGCAAGACTGATGCATTCTCAGTTTTCATACCATTGGCTTCTCTTTAAAGCACATTAAAAGCATTACAAAAGCATGGGGAAAACTAGTTTTACCATGCTTAACTTTTACTAGGGCCAGGCTGCAAAACAAATGATGTACATTAAAATTTAACTGCAGTGCAAGTTACAGTGAACAATGGTACAATGCTGTAATTTCAGCTTTCATCAGTACACCAATAGAACTTTACTCTGCTTTTTGTTTACAGTGCCTGAGACAATATAGTTAGATCTGACTCAGAAGCAAGAGTGCCCCCTATTGAACCACCAACACAAAGCTTGGACAGCACCCCCTTTTCCATGAAGGTCCACCATGTAAGTACCAGCCACGTCAAACCTTAGCATATCTGAAATCTAATGAGATCAGATTCTCTTGTAGAATTATTTTTTTTTTTTTTAAAGCTATATGCTGATTATAGAAAGTATCCCTTTAATATCAAACTTCAAATGTGTATGTACTGTTTACTACATCAGTCAATGCAACTGGTCACACTTCTAGAATTGATATGTACTGTAGTTATCTGATACTTGATCGTACCTGCCCTGCCTTTAGCATTTGCATCTCAAAGTTATAAGGATAAGGTTTGGTGTGGAACTTGCTTAAAAAGCATTGTAACTGAAATAAACATACAGGCACTCGTTAGAGTTGCCTAACAAAACAATATGAATTAAACATCTTGTGGTTCCTCGCTGCAAAATAACTGTGATAAAAAAAAAAAAAATTACACCACACACACACGCACACACGCACACACACACACACACACACACACACACACACACACACACACACACACACACACACACACACACACACACACACACACACACACTTAATTCATTGTAGAGACTAATTTTGGAGAAAGAAAGAGCTCTCACCAACTAGCTGTAGAAAAAAAAATCAGTTATAAGAAGGATTATTGGTGTTTTTATATAAAATCTAAATGTAAAAATGAAATGCTTTTTTAGTATGGCATAGATTACAGTAAAACTATTAAACCAAACAGGGTCCCGTCAATTGGGAGTCGATGGTATTTAAACTTTACTATACAATAGGTAATCATGCTAACCCTACCCTAACCCATGTTTACCTGTTTTTACCATGATTTTACTATGTCTGTGCATTGCTTTACTATAATGTACTTTGCTAAGATGTTGACAAGCTTGTGTCATAAGAAAGTGCAAGACAGGAATAAAGAACGAAACAATAAAATAACAGCTGGAAAAAAAAATAAAACTGGTACATTTATGTTTGTTAAAATAGCAACATGTTAAAAAGTATATACAATTATATTTATTTTATCTTATTTTTGTATGTTGCAGTCATACACTATTAAAAAACTATTGGTATACCATGTGTTAACCATAGCAGACACATATGCAAACCAAAAATTAAAGGCTGGTTCATATTAAAGTCTTGGTTGTGCGAAACAGCTACAGTAGCTATAAATCATTGTGAGTGACTGTCATGAAATTTGAGTATGAACCAGCTATTAATGTCAAAACAATAGATTTGGAACAGTACTGATACAGTAGCAGACAATTGCACAATACTACTGCTATAGACAGGGCCAGCCTTAGAGCATCTGGCACCACAAGCAGACAAAACAAAATAACACAGTAAATTCATATATAATCTGCAGTATTAGAAAAATGGCTTACCTTACTTAGCTAGCTTACCTTGATTGAGGTTTTTTACAATGTATGTTTGAAACACGTGTCAAAACAAATGGTATAGAAAAACTGCACTATTTTAATTAAGGTTGTATTTATTTGTTCATTTATTTATTTATTTTAAATAGCTGGATTATAGTTTGCCAGTGTGATAGTAAATAATAAACACATAGGATCAGCTGGTCTCGGTATCTCCATTGTTCATTTAACAAGGACGCTAAGACTTTTACAGATTTGTAAAGCAGCTGCCCAGCTTCTGCACAAATTCAAAATTTGATAAAAATTTTATTTCTATAGATGGTGTATGTTTATAATTAATGTTAACGTTGTGTGCTTAGCTTTGTGAAAAAACTTATCGATGTAAAGCGATTGTTTAGGGTCTAGCAACAATGGAGTTTCATCTGTTTGCATCTGATATGTTTCTAATATCACATCAAAAGGTAACAGAAAATCTAATTCTACAGGTGTGACTTTTTAAAGCCTTTTGCAGCAACACAAAATTCTCACATTTTATGATAAGATTTTGTTTTTTTCATTAAAGCTAATGAGTAGTTACAAACTTATAGGACTATTGTTTACAAACCCTTAAATGTCATTTATTTAAGCAGTAGAGCCCGAATCACTTCATGCACTTAAATGTCTCGATCTGAAGGCTTGGGGATTTAATATAGCAAGGAAGGCCTTACCAGATAAATCACAAAGGTGGTAAACTAGATCAGACTTTGTATCAATTAAGAAGAGTTTAGCCTCAAAAAAGCAAATAAGTAGACTCCCACGTCATAACCACCTTAGTTCGGTGTGAAATAGAAGGTGCTGATGATCATATCCCATTTACTGGCACGGAACCAGAAATAAACGTGTATTAAGTGGCTGTTTTTTAATAAAATGGATTACCTGCACTGCTTACTCCATAACTGACTCCAATGTCTGGGGTGTTTTAAACACACACACACACAGCAATCATTTTATAGAATCATGTCAAGAGCCAACTACAGCGAGATGGAATTTAGAGTTCTTAAATTAAGAAGTTTCCTAAATTTGACAGCTCCCTGCAGATTACTTACAGGAGAAGAAAAAAAAAAGAAGTAATAAATACCAGTAGAGACAAAAACAATTTAGAAAATAAAAAAAATCTAAAACATGGTTGTACTAAAAACAAAAGTATATATGGGCAGCATTAAAATAGCTTTTCTAATAAAACTATGAAAACTTCGAACAATTTAAAGTAACTCCCCAGCTTCTATGGGCAAAGTATATTGTTATGCACTAGATGCAATGCAATGTAAGGGAGTTGTGGTCTGGGAAAACTAGTATCTGTTTCTCTTGGGCTCCTTACCATAGAGGAAAACACAAAGTGTCTTATTCTCTAAGTAGCTTATTAAAAAAAGGCTAAAGGCAAAAAGAGGCATTTGTCATAAAGGTGGAAAAGTCTAAACACTGGATGTTTATAGCCAATTAAAATTTCTATGGAAGAGCAGGACTCCTTTTCACTATGGAAAATCTTGCAAGTGCAGTCCATAACAGATCTGTCAGACTGTGGATTAACTGTATTATCAACTTTGCCTTGTTTGGGACTTGACTGGATGGTTGCGTTGTTGGAAACAAGTAGCGCGCTGTAACGTTTATTTTAATAAGCTCTTAGAGATGAATCTGTATGCATGTCAACTGTTTGCCATGTTTCTTTTTCACCTGAACAATACTGTTTAAAAAAACAAAAAATAAAATCAATGTAGGTACTGGAGATAGAAATTATTTATTCATCAACAGTGTGATACTCTGACTTCAACTGACCTCTAGTTTACAGTATATTGAAACTAAATGATACATGAGAGACAGATCTATTTGAAGACAGAAACTCAACACTACAATAGAAGAACTAAAATGTTAAAAAAATTTTATGTTGGTGGTGTAAAGCTCATTCAAAAAAATCTTTGTCTTTACCTAACCAAAACATTACAGAAGTACTGCTTTTGCAGGCCTGTGTAATATATACTGGCCTTTATACTATATACTGACCTATATACTATAATATATATGGGTAATTGTGTATTTTTTCTAGCGAGTTGTTTTATTCCTAATTCACTGCATAGCCCAGGAGACTGAACACTGGGGGAGAGGGTCAACTGAGGAAAATTTCAGCTTGAACTCATGGAGCGTCTGACCAGTAGCGATCACTGAATCTCAATAAGGTGAATTAAGCCCAGCTGTGGGTAGTCAAGATCAGAGACCGAGCACCACTGGGATTAACGTTCTTCTGACTGCTTGATTCACCCTGAACTCACATAGTAGTGGCAACCTTTCTCTACTCTTTTTGATTGTCTGTGTCCGTAGCACCCCCTAATTGTGTATTTACATTTTCTTCATTTTTAAATGTTCACCTGAAGGTACCTGGGTATAGCACTGTTGAGCACTCTCTCCTCCATGACTTTCTGGAACTAACAGCTTTCTTAGCTGGACAGAGAGAACACATTTCCAGTTAGTACTCCATTTAAAACACTCTGTGCCATCTTGTTTTGCTGAAACTGTGGCTCAGTTGAATGATACGTAGTGAAATATTTCCTCTGAAGAATTGCATTACACCCTTCCATTAGTTTTAATGGTGCTTGGCAGAAAGCATCAGCTTTATTCACTAATCTACAGCAAAAAGGTTTTGCACATACAGTCAGACATAAATGTCAATGTAAGTTGTTGTTTGTCATGCTTTAATGGATTATTCTGTCTAGGGAGCTATGTGGACACTGTAGAAGGTAGAATATACCAATACTAAAACAATGCCAAATTACATAATTTATTTTTAATGTGACAGCTGACGCTTCTCAGCAAAAAATTGTATCCAATACCAGGTGTTCTCAAAACTGTTTTGTTTTGGGGACCCCTTTTTAAAAATTAATTTTGAATCATGAATCACAACTGAAAACTGAGAAAATGGCATATTGCAAACAAGAAAGATAAACTGCATTGCAGCAGTGAATGTCAATGTTAACCTATACTATGATCTGAAAGCTGCGCTCCAGATAAGCTGTGTTTTATGCATTGAAAAATATGAATTACATATTATATTTAAGTTGAATGCTTAAAGAATATGCATAGCAATTTTGCTGCACAGCTTGAGTTTGCATGGTATTAAGCTTATTTTACTTTGTTGCTCCTGGCGTCTCAATGGTCAATTGTGAATGAATATAGGCCTACTGCTTGCTTTAGCTAGAGAATTTGGGATCGCCAGAAAGTTGTGACCAATAAGTCTGGGTTTTCACTCACTTGCAATGCATGTTTGTGACTGGATTCTTGATCCTTAGGATTTCTCGTTGCCGTCTCAGTCCCCCTCAACCCAACCTACTGTAGTGGTTTAACCATATTGAGATAACAGAACCACCTGGTGGAGCTAGTCAATAATGCAGTACGACATTGTTGTCCTGATTATCTGTTTGCTAACAGCAGTACATGATCGATGTCATTGTATGTGAGTGACTGAAAGAGTATAAAATAAATGAAAGTCATTTTTTAAGGTCAAAGCATCTTATTAATAAGTAAAGAGTCTATAAGAATTACAAAACATCACACCGGCAACAAGGATTCGGAACTGAGGAAGAGATATAGACTTAGAAAAGAACCGAATTCATTGTTGATGCTAGCCCTGTAGGCCTAGGTGCCATCCTCTTACGAAAAGACCATTTAAAGCAATACATTATTGCATATGGCAGCCGGTCTCTCAGCATTGCTGATAGGCAATATTTACAGATGAAGCTACAGCCTTACAATTTCAAGATCCAGAACAAAAGGGGAAAAAGCAATTCAGCCAACTTCTTGTCACGGCATCCAATCCCAGCAAAGAAAGTAGCAGAAGAATAAGTTCATAGTGCAGCACACCACACCGAAAGCAATGACACTGGAAGAAATACAACATCCAAAGAGGCAAGACACCAATACCAAATTGAAAATGGCACACCATTAGCTGCAACACTCCCCATGCTGATGAACTAAAGCTGTATCAACGAGTTTGCAATGAGCTCACTGTATCACAAAGCAATGACATAATGCTACAAGGATCCAGAATAACCATACCCTCTACTCTTTGACACAAAGTACTATCGCTTGCTCATGAAGCAAAGGACACCAAGGAATAGTGAAGGCAAAGAGACTACTTCATTAAAAAATATGGTTCCTGAACATAGTGCCCCAGAGCTTGCTGTTGTGTATGTGTGTATGTTTTTTTACTGTCCTTACAGTTAAAAAAAAAAGTCACAAGCAATACATTCTCTCTACCGCAGTTCTTCAGCCTATGCTCCACCCCGGCGTACAGTACACACTGTCCCGGTTGTGTGTGACTGCACACGGTCCAAATCATTCTGTACTACTACTCTCCTGTGCCTAACTGTAGCCACTCAAGCCTGTGTTCCCACACCGGTGTGTGCTACATGCTAGCCCGTGCCCTCGGTGCTTAGACGCTCTGTGCCTTGGTGCCCTCGGTGCTTCGGTGCCCCTGGTGCCCTCAGTGCATGCTCTCTCGGTGCTCACCATGCTCGGTGCTTTGGTGTCTTCAGCGCATCACAGCTTCAGTGCCTCAGTGCTTCACAGCACTCTTGGTGCTTCGGTGCCCTCAGTGCATCACAGCCTCAGTGCCCTCAGTGCTTCAGCACCCCCTGCTTCCCTCGGTGCATGCGCCCTTGGTAGTAGCCGCCCTCGGTGCTTCGATGCCCGCTGTGCTTCAGAGCCTTGGTGCTTTGGCCCCCTCAGTGCTTAGATGCTCCTTTCCTCGGTGCTTCGGTACCCCAACATGTCAATATCACCTGCTTCACATCTCCAGTGTTTTCAACGCAGGTAGAGACATTTAGCATGGTTAAATTTCAACCCCTGCATGTCCTGCAAGGCGAGTCACCCCTCAGAGGACAATCACATCTTCTGTGTCCATTGCCTGGGTATGCAGCATGCCTCCTCTGCCCTAGGAGGTGACCGGAGGATAGAGATGATCCATAGCCATCAGATGGTAATGACAGACTCATCCAACTTAGGTTGGGGTGCAGTCTAGGCAGGCAGAGGAGTCTGCAGGTTCCTGGACATGCCGTTGGACATCCCTGCATATAAATGCGCTGGAGCTGTGAATGGTTCTCCTCGCTCTCCAACATTTTCTTCCAGTGCTCCAAGGGAGACATGGCCTTGCCGGCCAGAGAGTGCTTACTATTAGAACTCCAACTATGGGTCTGGCCCCTGAACTGCCGTCTGTCTTTCTCAGACGCAGTCGTTAGTACACTGCAGAACGCTAGGGCCTCCTCCATAAGGTCATTGTAGGCTTACAAATGGAGGTACTTTCAAGACTGATGTCTGACCAAGTGTCATGACCCTATCTCTTGCCCTATAGTGGTCATTTTACAATTCCTGCAAGAATTGCTACAAGCAGGTAAAACCTCCTCTACGCTGAAAGTGTACCTGGCAGCCATATCTGCGTGCCATGTCCTGGTGATCTGTTTTCTCAAGGGTGCTCTGCAATAACATCCTCCTATAAAGGACATCCTCCTCAAGTAGAGTTTAGATATTGTTTTGGAGGCTCTTACTAAGGCCCTGTTTGAGCCTATGATTCTATAGAGTTGAAGTTTCCCTCTATGACGACAGGCTTTTTATTAGCCATCACCTCCAATAAACAGGTCCGTGAACTACAGGCTCTGTCGGTGCACAGCTCCTGAATCTGTAGTTGGGACAATGGAAACAGGGTGTCATTACAAACGAACACTGCTTTCCTCCCTAAAATGGTTATGGCTTTCCACTTGAATCAATCAGTGGAACTAGAGGCTTTCCACCCCACTCCGTGTTCTTCGGAGACTAAACTCCCTCTGCCCGGTTCGGCATTGAAAAGCTATGTTAGCAGAATGAGAGCTCTGGGTTAGTCAAACCTCATTTGTTATGGTGTAAGGACCCTGGGTCAAGCCCTCTCGAAGCAGTGGCTTTGTGGACACGGTTTCGATTGCGTATACTAATACCGCCTACCCCCACCTGGGCGGGTGGCCACGCAGTCTACCCGAGGAGTGGTTATGTCATGGGCCCTCTTTTTCACCAGGATGTACCCACTTAATGTTGTAGATCCCTCAATACCTTCTTTAGGCACAAGGATCTGTGAGGTTGCACGCTCGCACCACAAACACTAGTTTTGCAGTAGCGAGACATTCCTCATCAGATGTCTCCTCTCACGTTCCCTCGCAAGGGCTTTGGTATACTTTTCCCAAAAGTATTGCTTGGTGGTCGTCTTTGAATTGAAAGGGAATATTAGGTTATGTTTGTAATCCTTGTTCCTTGAAAGAGAAGACGACCACCAAACCTTGCAAGGTCACATCGGTCACTTCCGTGGGTTCAATGCAAAAGACGAAGTGAGCTCCGTGGAGTGACTGTTTGTTCTCTCAGGAGGCGGGACCAAGGATGTCACTCCCCGGAGGATTTATAAATAAACTGATAAATCAATAACGTGTGTATTTAGTGATTTTATTAGGCTACTATAAATACACATCTGAGAAAATATGCTCAGAATGTTAGAAATTCAATCCTGTCTATGCTGAGAAATAATGTAACATCTCCAGAGCTACAGTACTGTAGGAAGCAATAGGTGTTCATTGTGACATATTTTGTAATTAGTGTACCTTTATGTACGAGCACTTAACAGGTTTGTTATTGCGCAAAAAAAGGATTTCTTCCTTTAATTTTTAACTTTTTGCAGGATGAATTTAGATAGGAAACAAGTTCAAGGAAAGTATCTTTTTGACTGGACAATTTAGGTGGAATCAGATGGTTATTCACCAATGTTACACAGGTCAAAATCCATTTCAGGTTGTAATTTTCTTAATTAGATTTAGTACCAATCTGTCCTTTAGTTTTGACAGACCTCTGACCAGTATTATCTTTCACGTCACCTGACAGCAATACAGAAATAGATAAATTCACTAAGGAATTGATGCGTTCAGATATAGTGTAATGTGCATAGATACAACCTAATAACGCAAGTCTTTCTAGTCCTACCAGCCTGGAAGCTGGTTTATGTAGTAAATCACACAAAAATATATATTCTATTAAAACGTCTGTTACAATATAAATGAGGGGGGGGGGGGGGGGGTGCACGCACCTTATTGATAATAATCTTGCTGCTATGCCTGCTGTCGTTAATTTATCTAGAAAAGTTGGTAAGCAGCAAGATGCTCTGTCAGCAGTCACGGGACTTCTGACGCACTTACAGAGTCAGCCAATCATACGAGAGCGTCGATCCCGGACGTAAACCTTCCAGTATGGCAGCTTTCCGGGTAGAGTACAGAGGCTGGAAATAAATCAGATTTTAAGGACAAAATAGCATCTTGAACATACAGTTTGTTTAACTGTAATGTGGCGGGGTTAGGGTGAACATCTGCAGGCTCCACGGTTTTAATAATGTTAGCAGAGGTAAGAACTGATTGAGGTCTGAGAGTTTATTTTCCTCCCGCGGTAGTGTCCGTACAAGACGGTGTGTAGGTAAACACAGGGTGTATGCCTACAGACTACAGCACTAGACAAGCTACTTAGGGTTAAGCATGCGGCTGCTGTGTTAAGGAAATTGTGCAATTAATATGGCAGGATTATATATTTATGGATAACAGTATGTTTTGAGTTGGCTTGGCAATAAGAGGCGTGAAAAACATTGAACTGTGCAGAATCATGAGAGGCGAGTATGGAGTAGGCAGTCAGTAGCACCAGAAGCGGCACCTTAAGATTTGTGATCTGTGAACTATAACAGAAATCGGGCGGAAATATTGAAAACGCTGCCCTTGGTGTGTGAATGAAGTTCTATTTAGTTCTTGTTTTTTCTTCAGGCTAGATAATCAGAGGCGTTCTGATCTGGCGTATTTGCTGTATTCGTTGATGTGTTATGGTCATTTTAATGTATTTGCTGTATTTACCTTTCGCCAATCAGTAATTTAAAACCCTAGTCCCGGTTATTATAACTTGTATGCTTATTATTGCCTAAGTGATAGACGCTGTTACCTTATATATATATATAATGTGTGTGTTTGTTTATTGTAAATATTTATTTAAAATGTTAATGTTGCTGTTTATTGTTATTTTTAATGCCATGTGACATTCGATTTAAACACACGCACACGTCTTTGTTTGCTAGGTTAAATACACAAATATTAAGTTTGGTTTTGTGTCTTGGAATATCCACATGAGTATCACGTTTCTTAAAGTACTTTCTATTACCGAATGGTTTAATTTGAAGACTATAGACGCACATTTATTTCGTGCCATTTAATTAAAGGAAAGTTTCACGTGGGACTAACTTGATCAGACTGATACCTTATCGCATTATTTTATTGATATAAAAAGGTGCTTGCTGTTAAATATCCACATGCCCACTGCTTGGCATCACTATTTTTTCAGTGTAAGACCGTTTGTTTAAATGTTTTTGCCCACGCTTTTTCACTGGCATGTACAACTTTGTTCACAATATACACTAAACAATTAATAACTGCGGGCTTGAAAAAAAATTGCAAATCCATATTTGTTGTTAATTAAAAACATAAGCAGTGCATCTATTTCAAGTTATTGCGAATTGGAACATCCATTTATGTATTCATCACCAATGGTGTTTCACAGTTTAAACAGAGTAAGTATTTGTATCATAGTTTTGTTTCTGTTATGTTTTTGTGTACCTATAACACCGTCTTGTATAGGAAGAAGCCTGTTAACATTAAGTGCTTCAACAATGTTAATCCACCTTAATACTTAATACAGACCTACCTGTTTGAACAGACTGTTTTCAGAATTGTTTACTGCATGTCTACTCACCATTCTTTAGAATGCTTTATAACCTGTTCTCAATGTTGGTGACTGCTTAGCTGGAATGGGTTTATATGTGACATTGTTTGTAGTTTTACAATTGACCACATTATTTATTTATTTATTTGTTTATTTATTTATATTATTATTTTTTTACAATATTCAAATTTGCCAAGAAATTAAAGAAACCGTTTGACACCAGCTAAAGCCATGTCTTCCTAAACAGCCAGGCCAACAGTTTACAAATTATAACTGAAATACAAAATTGCTGAGTATTGGTATCAGTCTTCCAAATCAAGGAATACTGACATTATTGAAATCAGCCCTAATATTTAGATTTGCATATTCTGGTGTTGACAGCTGTTCATTAGAAACTCTCAAAGCATAAAACCCTTTTTTTCATAACAAGAAAGAAGAGTTGTGCCATCTATTTAATTTAGTAAAGTCTATAGGCCGATATTTGATGAAAGACTAAATACAGTCAACTGCACAGTACTATCTGGAATATTTTGCCTGCAGGATACAATGGTGTTGTTGATACAATTGCCAGTATTGTTGGGCCACAGTGCGTTCTGGCCTTATCACTATTTAAAATGTTTAGTTTAACATGACCTTGATGCATTTCAAATGTACAATTAGTCACATGCATTGTGACTCAGGTGTTGTGACAACAGTATATAACTACAGCAAACTTGCCTATAAAACATTGAGTTAGCTTATTCCATTCTGTCCAAATCTGGATTTAGAGCTGCACCAAAGAGCATCAATTGATGACATATACAGTTGTGACAAAGACTGCTGTAGTGGGGATGTCAAACCAGAAGAAACACATAGTATTGCGAGATGAAATGATAAATGGATGCGCCGCTGCATGGTTTATTATTATAAAAAAACTTAAACCAACAGTGCACTAACAGACAAACGCGGTGAGTCAAAACAGCGCTTATATATTTACGTTTAGTTGTCGTTTTAAATTCTCTCCACACCCGTTCTCCAATCACCGAACACACAACCCCGAGTGAGTGAAAACATGCTGCTTTTATGCAGCTGTACCGAGACTCGATTGCTAATCAATCATTCAGTTGGAGTCGTGGTACAACTTCATGTGAATTAATAAAGTGCAATTCCCCGTGCTCACATATCGTTACATTTTACTTGCACGTGAAGTGCTGTGCAATCCTTGTGCCTGAATACAAATACACATTTTAAACACTCATGTTCTACAAACCTGTTTATATCTCGTACCAATGACTGTACACCAACATTAACACACAACATATAACACAAAATACACACGGGTGGGGCACTTTGCCACAACAGTACATGCAATTCTCTGGTTGTTCACTATGAATCCCTAGTTTAAAACAGTTGTGCAATGTTTAATTTTACATATATAATTGGTCTTTTCATGTACCAGTCAGAATAAGCTTTATTAAGCATTTCTGTAAGTTTAAAAAAAGTGTTACACTAAAACAACATATGTTGATGTGAAGTTACTGTAGAAAATAAGGTTGCATTTTTGTATTGCTGTTTATTATAGGTATTACCACACATTTAACAACGTTAAACATATCAGGTACTGTATAACCTACAGCAAACCCTTGGGAGAACAGATTGCATCACAAGCCTATAGGCCTTTATGGTACAAGATAGCACTGTGGGTGGTAAACATGTGTGACACGGGAATGCTTGGTTTTTGTTCACAAAAAAAAAAGAAAAACACATTTCTAGTTTACTATATAGCAGACCACTTTTCAATAGTAATGACAGTGCTTTGACATTGTGTTCCTACATTTCAAGGTGAATACTGATCTGACATACAATACTTACCGTGTTAAACTATCCAGTACTGCGTTGCAGTAGCTACTGTATCAAGTGTTTGAAAGGTAATTTAACATTAGATGTCTTTGCTGCCAAGAAATTACACTTTAAGCTTTAATCATGACATGTCGTCAGTTTCTGTTCTTTACCAAAACACAGTATTTGGGTGAAATTTTCTTATTAAAGAAAGCCTATAATCTGCTGTTTGGTGGCTGGTCTATGCCTTCTGGTTTGTAGTCACAGTTGTTTTCACTAGGATACAATAAGGAATGCTATTAGGAAAAACTGAATCCTTGTCCTGCTTTAAAATAGGTACCATTTAGATGTACATTATGTGTAATAAATGGCCAGTGCTAGACAGTTAGGTTTTAGCACTTCATAGCTTAATTAATGTCAATTTCACTGGTATGGAAAGAACTTTGAATATCACAAGACAAACATGAACATACTGGTACAGCTATTAGAATTTTTGTAAATAAGAAAATCAGTGGTATAGATAAAACAGGCTTAAGTATAAACACTGAAAACTCTAAAGTCTAGCTTTGCCTTTTCAGAACAGAGATATATTATTGGATACAGGAAAAAAAAAGCTATTTTTTCCTCTCCCAAAGTATATAAAATAAAGTTTCAAATATTGAATATCAGTTTCTTTTTTTTTAAACTCCTGCAGGGGGCTGACCGTCCGAATGTCACACTTTCAAATTGTTCATCTACAGAAGCACATCTACAGAGCCCTCCTTATGGGAATTTGAGAACTGCAGTATCGATGCTGCTGTCTTCTGATCTTGATCAAGTTCACATTGCCTGAAAACATTTGTTAGACTGTAATGTAACCGGTTTGTTGTGTAGGCTTGAATAGCTTGCTGAACTGTGGAGATCTGGAAAACACTTCTTCCAATATACTTTGTAATGTAGTTAATGTAAATATACCACAGGCCCAGGTTTTTCAGAGAGGTGTGTGTGTATATATATATATATATATATATATATATATATATATATATATATATATATATATATATATATATATATATATAAATTAGAATTATTTTTGAGGAAAAAAGTTGCTGACTGTTTATGGTCAAAATCTGTTCAAAAAGTTCATGTGGAATAAGAGATATCATTACATTTGTGTCTTGAGTGTTTTATTGTCCCAGGTATACAGTACTATTGCAAATGCTCAATACCCAGCTCTTGTTTTTGTATAGTATTTTGATACAATAACAACTTCCAGGAGCCCGGCCAAGCTAGTGAGTTTACCAGCCAGTACGACAGTTCGGTTTCCTGGATTCACAATAACAGGAAATATGTTGGTGTTGACAATTTCAATGTAAACTTGTCTGTTAGTGATACTGAAGCAAAAACACTTGCGATTAATAATGTATACCGTATTTTACTACTAATTTCAAATGTTTTAAGTCAAATGAAATTGTTTGTTTATGAACAAACAATTTCAGAATGGTTTTGTACTTGCATTCTTGATTTCTGTTAACTACAATCAAGTACTGTTGAAGTGCATGATAAAAACATGTAGTCTACTGTTAGTCAAACTGGCGTTGAAATCACTTTTTAAATTAAATTATGTTCAGTTACTGAATGGGTATACTTTTTTCTCCAGTTTAGACATAATACTTTTCACAGAGATCTGTTTATATTATTGTTTTTATCAGTTTACTATCTTTTCAGCAGCCCAATGAACAAACGGGTCCACTAGTTATGGTTCTGTATTGTACCAGAAGTGTAAGTCAGTGTACTGTAACAGTTTCAGTAGGGGAAACAAAATGGTTAACTAGAATAATTTAGTTTAGTACTTTGACGTTAGTAGTGCCATGACAATAAGCTTTACCGTTGACGCAGTTGGTAATGAGGATTAATTAATCCTAAAGTAAGTGGCCAGCTGTTCACTGTCCATAATGTATTAACGTAGCTACTGTTAGTGACTCATCTTGTCTTTTTAGTGCTTTTAAGTCAGAAGGCTTCAAGTTAGTATGCAGGGTGTTATTTAGTGGATTATTAACTTGTTTGTTACTGCATCTGCAGTATTTCCTGAAATGTTAACACCTGTCTTGGTGACTGTGTACAGCTTATGAAACTACTGTAACCCGTATCACTACAAATTTATTTTAAACGGGCTGCCTTGTATGGCACTAAAACTAATTTATTACTTGTGTAAAGGTTTCTACGAAGTGTACTGTAGAGTAACGTATTTCTTGGTATAATTTTTTTTTGTGATAAAAACTGAAAATAGAGCATTGACTCTTAAATATATTCAAGGGGCCCTATTTAGGGGGCAGTAAGGTTACAACCTGTAAGGATTCAACATTCCCTTTAAGAGCACCTGTGAGTCTACGATAGCGCAGAGAGGGTATTTTGAAACCAAAAAGAAAGGAAGACAACAGCGTAACATTTTTTTAAATGTCCAGTAGCCTAAGTAAAGAGGATGACCAAGCCCCTCAAGCAAGGCTACACATTTTTTTTAGCAGCCTGGAGGGCGAGAGTGAATACGAAGTTTAAAAAGTGATGTAGCTGTCAGCATCACAGATCACACACTACTTGCACGTTGACAGAATTCGCCCCAGTACAATTTACATAGAGGTGCCTATTCTGTGTTGGTGCATGAAGCAAACCCAGTGCTCACCACATGTCTCCTTCCAAGTCAGCCTGAAGCAGTTGGCAGATGTCCTTGATTGTTCGTCTGCTGAGGCAAAATTGCTGCATATGTTGTCAGACAGGCTCAGAAAAGACGGATGACTTCTAAATATTTGGGGATGTCTCCTCCTCTTTGTCTGGCAACGTGGAAATTATTAATATTTATTTATTTATTTATTTATTGGCAGACTTACAATTGTTACAAAATGACAGTACAAAGTATTAATCCAGCGCGCACTCCATATTTATTTTATCTTTTTCTCGCTCTTGTCTTTGCCTGCTTCCCTGGCAGGTTCACCAGTATTTATCGTTAACCATGTAATTTGCATGGTTTAGAGCTGGTTTTCATATGTCTACTGAAATGCAAACGCAAACACTTATAATGATTTGGTACATCGCTACATTTGTATGTAACACACTCCCCTAAAGTTCACCCATGTCTAGTGCTAACGCTGACTAGGCGAGTGGGCACTAAAACATGGTTGCTAAATCACATATGTGGGCAAAGTCTGTTTGCCCACACATGCGCCTGATTCTGGTGCACCGAACTGTTCGCAAAAGTGTTTTGCAATTGCCTTAGATGATTGCGAACATTGCTAAATAGGGCCCGAGGTGTTGGCATGCAGAGATATACTGTAGCACTGAGTGTGTGATTTTTCTGGGAAGGTTATTTCTCCAATTCAAAGGCCTAGGGTATATGCTAAAGTAACTCTACTACACTGTTGGCACTGTTTGGTATAGGGGGTGGGAACTAACTTCATAATGTCAGTTTCCATGGTCGATAAGTCAGTGTTTCTCAAATGAGAACACTCTTTTTTTTTTTCCTTGTGCTATTTTTGAAATAACAACAATCCCATGTGCTAGTCCTAACTTGAATGTTTTAGTAATAATAATGTCATTTTTTGATTCCTAATGTCTAATTTTGTGTTGTATTTAAGTCTGTATGTTTCCAGTTTTATTAATGACACATTCTCTATGTTGTGTTTTGTTTCAGACCAGTCTTTCCATATGGGGATGGGGAGGCCTTGGTGTTGTGCTTTTTCTTATAACTTTTGGACCTTTTGCAATATTTTATTTAGCATTTTATGTCCTGTGCTTCACTGGTGGGTAAGTATGGCAAAGTCAAATTATGTTGTTTCAATGTTTGTTTGTTTTTTAAATTGTTTAATTATAATGCACCCTCATTGCGGCACAGTATGGCTGGGGGACATAAACTCATTACAAGGTGAAAAAACTCACTATCTTAACTATGGCTCCAGACTACAGCATTATAATGAGGGAGCACTATGATTAAGGAACATATCTGTAGTTTATGTTTTTTTTTAATTTGTTGTAGTTATACAGAATAGCTTTGACACTGTCTTTGACAGTGTCAATTTGCATAATTAAGCATCACCCCCCCCCCCCCCCTCCAAAAGCTTGCTTTATGTGAATCAACAGTGATGTTTGTTATAAAAAATGATTACATTTACAGTGTTCTAAGTGTAGGTTGTGTGATAATATACTAATGAAGGGAACTGTACATGTTGAGGAATATTGGTTAATTGTTTTGATTTTGTAACTCATGATGTATTTGCTGAATGTCAGGTAGTTTGACCATGCATCTGGGATTCCTGATCTCAATGAAATAAGTGACCTTTCAACTCATTCCCTACGCTCCATCTAAGACTTTCATTTAGTTAGCTACTATGGCTAAAGTGATTACTTTTTTTTTTTTGTCACACTGGGAAAAACTTAAGCCACACCAAAGAATGTTATAAAAAACTGTAATGTACACCGTACAATAAACAGAATGATCCTTATGCCACATTGGCATAACTAAAGAAACTAAATATGCAAACAGGCTTGAAAGGTTAATGTTTTAAATGTTAGAAAACTATTAATACAAGTAAACACACCTATGTAATATTGTTTTTTCTAAATACACGATTTATAACTGAAAAAAGATTTTCAAAAGTTAATGTTTTAAATGGTAATACAAATACATACCTGTATTTTATTTTTTTGCACATCGAAACAGTGCCGTCCGCTCACTGTTTGTAATTCGAACTTCTGTCCTCCCGGCATACACAACGTTATTACATATGTTATCAAGTTAGTGTTTTCCTTGTCCGAAATAAATCTGTCTGTATTGATTAATCTAGCAGCACATGTTCAAAGCAATCATGTAGTCAGTGTAGGGACCATCTTGGTGTTTGGAACTACTTTTTATGTGTATACGTATAAGTAATGTAGAAAGTAAAGTATTTATATAACATTCCTAACTTCATGAGATTGCTGGGCTTTTATCTTCACTACCAGGTCAGCAAGGAATGTTGTCATTTTGTACATTGAAAGTTGCTAATGACAAAATGTTTTATTTCTTTTGTTAAATTTGTTTCACTTTCTGAATGCTTTGTAGATAAATGGCGTCTCAATTTTGCAGGCTTTGACAAAACCTCCTGACAAATAATGCACTGGGGCTCGAGCCATTCTCGGATCCAGTAAATGTAAATGCCAGTGCTGGTCCCCGCAACCGTTACCTCGTAGCAAATTAATCTTTATATTTCTAACGCAACTTATTATTCGCCAACTTCACTTGATGAACATCTAAAAAACACTGGAATATGAAGACGAGGTGGGTGGTAAGCAATTTTGTAAATAGAGTGTACAGGATGTTACTTATCACTTCTGGTGGGCTGTGATATGTAAATTAAACTGGATTGGTGGCACACAGTCGCTTTAGGATTTATAGCATTTTGGTTAAGACAGCGTCAAGAACAGACTGTACACATTATTTCCAGAAGTAGTGTTAATAGACCTTCCTTTTGGCATATAGTCTCTGGGGTGTACAATTAAAAAAAAACAAAACAAAAAAATAAATAAATCTTTCTACAAAATGCTAGAAAAATCTACATGTCCTTCTTAAAAATCTACTTGCTCCTTTCACAAGTCAAGCTTACTAGATAAAGCTAACCTCTCCAAAAACATATCGGGCCCGATCTTCGATCTTCACGCAATCCCCCTGCTAGATTTGTGCCTCGCAAAAAAATAGTGCTTTGGCACAAAATGAGAGATATCTGTTTGCAATTCGCAAATCTGTTTCTGCCTCGCAAAACCGTCTCTGCATTCACTACCAATATAGCAACTGCACACAACAGCCAAGCGAGAATGTAGAATGATGGACAGTCACTATTAGTAAAGGCATTACCCCGACAAGCTGCTATCATTGGTGTCGCAACAGTATGTACCGATATGACAACAGATGAGACCACACAATATATCGTGCACACATACATACAGATCATTCAAATACACAATTGCTATCCATAGCTAGGCGCAGAGTTTTCAAATTAATGTACTGATAACGCCACTTATTATTATTGAATACAGACAGTATTGTATCACGAGGAAATACTATATAGGTTTCTTTAAAGGCCATCTGATCCGACATAGCTGTATGTTTTTGAAGTAAAATTTAAAAAAAAAAAGGCTTTGGATACTGTGTCCTTTCTTTCTTAATGTTTTTTTTCTAATATAAGTCGTGCCGTGACAAAAGTGACAGTCTACTGTGGTAGCGCACTCTCTGATTTGTAAATGTAACGAGTTTATTCAACTACCAAGCAAACATCAATCAAGCGTTTTTATATACACAATACACAGAGATTCGTTATGTTATTCATTCTACTCACCCATCTGAACATCATGATTAAGCCCAGTTTGTAAGGTTCTTTTGAGTGTCGCTGGAATGGATATTTTTTTTTCTTTATGAATAATAATTCTAAATACGTCCCTAAAATGTTAATTGTAGCCTACTATGATTTCTCAATAATTGAACATTCTCTGTACAATTATGAACATGTTGTATATGTTATGGAAACAAAAAAAAGAGGCTTATTGTTTGTATGTTTTTGCTGCAAATTGACTATGGTGATGCAGTATACAGGTTTGCATCACCATCAACTTTAGGTAAATTGCACTTGCGATGTCATGCAGCATTGAGGTACAATACAAATACAAGATTTAATACTCATCATTGTGTATTATACGATTTGATAGGCTGGACTTCTTTGGCTTCATGCAGGTTGAAGCACTGGTATATTCTGGTGTATAAGACTATTCAATGTAAATTATATGAATACTTCTTTAAATGAATACCCTATAGCTTTCCATAGTAACCATAGCTTCAGATCTCATTCTTTTTTGCAGTTTGAAATCCCAAATGTGCGTACTGAGGCTGGTAAAGGATCCTTTGCTTATTATGCCCCATTGTCCTGGAGTTCCAGCCTAAACTAAAGCTGCAGACCCAGATATCTTTATTGCAATTTAAGATTAAACTGCATGATTTCGTGACTGAGAGTTGTAATTGTTTTAAATAGTATTTTGATTATTGTTTTAAATGTGATTTGCCTGTGTCTTAATTGTATTTTATTGTGTATTTGTTCTTGTTGTCCGATTGACTTGCTGCAGCCTGCTTGGCTAGGTCTCGCTTGTAAAAGAGGTTTTAATCTCAATGTGACTACAAGGATATATATATATATATATATATATATATATATATATATATATATATATATATATATATATATATATATATATATATATATATATATATATAATATTCTGGTATTGACTGTTGATCTACTAAAAAAATAAAAAAATAGGAAAATATTGCATTGTCGGCAGCCAGTTTGGGGTCATACACGTACTAATGTTTGTGCACAGTTTTTGCAAAGGCTTTGTTGGGCACAAAAGTCGTCGTCTTAGATATTATAGATTATAAAACGATGACTCGTGTGTCTAGAAAAAGAAAACTGGTTTCTGAATAAGGTGTTTAGAAGGGCTAGCATTCCGATACTATCCTAATACTAAGTGGGTATTTGGTATCACGTTTTCGGAACACTGGTATCCAGAATACGGACGGATTCATTTGGAATACCCTGTTTACATGGTATGGAATAGCTATTCAAATTTCTCACTATTCCGAATACAACTGGAATCCTGATAGAACAGGCCAACTGGAACAAGTGCCCGGACAGCAATATGGGTGCAGTCAATTGCACCTACCACGTGCGGCAGGTGCACGATCTCATAAAAACCCTGCATTAGCTCCTCACTGTTTGCTCTGGTACTGGGGGATTTATTTTATTCCTCAGCACGTCGCAGCAACACGGTTATGAGGCGGTGGAGGTGACGGGACACTGCTGTCTCCGTAGCCAGGATACACATACAGACAGACACTACCAATTGCTCAGACAAGTCATGACTGCACAGGTTTGTTCTGGCCAGATCATCATGCAGCATGTGGCATATATGAGTCGAGACGATACCTGGACACAATTTGCTCATTGCTTAGCTCCTCATATGTGTGCCGAGGCCGGTGCACCCTTTCAGCATATCTTCGCCTATGTCGGGGTCGGGGTCGGGGTTGCTGTTGCTGGGTGTGCCTTGCATCATTCACATCCACACATCGACGGACATGTTTCATGCTACCCACGTTTCCCGTTGTTGCCTGTTTGTAGTCAGTGCTGGAATGGTAGTGTGCACAGAGTTAACGCAGTCCTTTTACAATCCTTATTCTGCGCATCACAAACCTGGTTTTGTGCTTGGCGCATACCTTCGAATATACCAGGATCACGCATATTGTCGGCCACTCCCTTCCCATATTGCGCGATGCATAAATTTTATTTCTGCACAGCACAGAACGGATTGTGATGCACAAAAGGACGTTTCGAATATGGCAACTTGGCACAATTTCGGCACAACGGCCATTTGAGACGCGCATACCCCTCTGTGCAGTGCGCAAACCTTTCGAAGATCAGGCCCAAGGTATATTCCAATATCCCTGGCTACACTATAGTACATATTTTCATATTGTTGAAAAGAAAAGTACTAAAACTGTAGTTTTTAATATTGTTTTTTTCTTTTTGTTTTTATTTAGTCATTCCAACCGAGTTGGACGTATTCAATGCAATGCGCTGCTTTTATGTGTAGTGAAAAGGCTGAGACAGCCACGTTACATTTTATTTTCCTGAACAGTAAACAGAAGAGGTAGAATAAGCACCGATTAGAAAGATGTGAATACTAGATGATTATGATTTATTTATTTATTTAAATAATGTTGGCTAAAAAAGGAAGTCTGTAATTAAAAAGGCCTTCATAATGTGTAAGTTATTTAGTTAGTATTTGTTTCACATTAGAAAGCTGTTTCAGTTAATGATGGCTTTGAAGGCAATGCTTGATATTGCATCAAAGGGAGCTGTAATATAGAATTTATAAACACACCCATAATAAAATAAAACAGATAAAGGGTAAAAATGCAGACTATATATATATATATATATATATTATATATATATATATATATATATTATATAGATATATTATATATATATAGAATATATATATATCTGTTATAACTCTATCACAGGGTTAAAGCTGTTGTTTTTAGTAATAGTAACACAACGTGTGATTGTGTAGACATTTGTTTTGGTTTTTTTTTTTCAAGAACTGCGTAACCACATTTTCGGAGTAGTTTGCGGACCACCTGAAGTTTACTTGCGGACCACAGGCTGTGTACCACTGCTATAATTGATTGCAGGTTAATTAAAATAGGCTCTTATTGCTTGCTGTTTTAAACCTGTTTCTTGTCCTGACAAACCATTTTGTTGTATATTTATAGCATGAGCTGTAACGTGAAAGTAGATCATGCCATAACAGTTGAATAGATCTCAAAGGCCTGCTCAAAAAACTGAAATGTATTGTTTAAGATGTTTAGAACTGTCTTTTTCCCTCCTCCACAAGAATTATAATAGTACATATTTTGCAGCTGTTTTGCGGTTACTCTTTTATTTGGAAAAACAAACTCCGAAAAATATCTGGAAAAGTGTGAACACTCCTTTCTTCCTGCAACACAATCCGGCATACCCAAGGTAGGCTTCTGTAAACATTTTTTGTTTGTACATTCATAACAAGATTAATGTCCTGAAGGCTGACATGTTATTCAAATCTGCTGTGTCCCACATTCATATTTAGGTTTTAGTGAGCTAACTAACCAAGATAAACCAAAACACAGCTTCAATAGAAGCTCTGCTTTGTCTGAGTTTGTCCTGCCACCCGTCCAGAACCTGAGCATGTGCACACTCAGCCTCACACTCTGAATGCAGTACATGCTGGAAATACATTCAGTATATTACTGTAGTTGATGACAACAGTTTATAAACAGAAACATTGTTTTCAGTGTATTAGTACAGCTGCACTGCCGTGGTCCAAAAGAAAAGTTTTCAAATGAAATGTATTGTTGTAACAAAAAGTAAAATGTACTGGCTTTTTTTGTTTTTCTAAAATCCCTTTTAGGGGAATACACATAGACCTGGCTGAATCACTATTTAGTTAATATTGCATTGACACCCATACAAAAAAATTGGGGCAGCACTGCACCTTTTAAATGTTGATGCAGGACACAGTAGCCTCAGGTAATTTTCTTAAGGCGAAGCCTAGGTGTTTTATCTAGCAGGAAATAAGTATCAGCATATAATCTTTCCATTGTTGACTTTCACCTTAAAGTTTAGGGAAAATATTTATTTATTTATTTATTCATTTATTTATTTATTTTAGACCTTGGAAGAAATGAAACGAGAAAGTAGGCAAATAAAAATAGACCGAAGACTGACTGGTGCCAGCATTATTGATGAACCTTTACAGCAGGCAAGTTTGAAAAGCTGTTGCTCTGAATTGTAATTTACTAATGGGATACAGTATTCCTATTTCTTATCAAAGTTTAAAATCACAAGCCTTGCTGCTGAAGACAACTTCAACGAGACTTTAGTTCATTATCACACTAGGACTTTTTGCATCCTCTGCGTGGTGCTAAAGGTGTGAGAACGAGGCTGATTTGATTATTAGTCTCACCTTCAACTTGTGTGAACTTCACTGCTGACCATTGTCTTGTGACAAGCTGGTTGTTGCTGCTGTTAAAGATATGCACAGTCTGCTGGATTTTATTGTATTTATTTATTTTATCAACGCAGGGCACATTAGTACAAATCAACCGATTTCTTTGAGTTTCAATAGAACATTAGTGTAATACAATTATGGCATCTCTCGTTTCCCTCTATTTAAAAAGAAATGAATTAATTAAAATAAACCACCAGCACATCACTGTCTGCTGGGATGTTCACATAGGTTTTGTAGATGAGAATAATGACTTCATTAGTCTTACTCTCTAACCTTTTAGAACCTTTAGTCTCCCATGTTTGTACAAGCAAATCCAGTGGTCCCTTACCTTGGTGTGTGGAGTTCATCATACAAGTGAACTCCCAGTCTCCATGGGTCAAGAGAAATACAAGAGATCCATGATATAATCATATTTGGTACCAGTCAGTGTTCATCCTCTCTTAAAAAAAAAAAAACAAACAAACAATTTTCATTTTCATTTTGTCCAAATTTCCCCCCACAAAATTCATTGAAAGAAAAAGGGGGAAAGAGGGTGGGATATAGGTGTGTGGAGTTCATCATTCTATGAAGAAACCATACTACAGGTAATCTTCGTTGTCTTACCTCGTATGATGAACTCCACACACCGAGTGAACTATACCATAGGAAGTATACAAAGGGTGGTAGGTCACATGTTAGTAGAAGACAAAAATAAGAGAGAGCAAAGGTAGGCAGAAAGCAAAACACATTTAAGTTATAGAGTTTTACAGAAGTCTCAGAGACCTTGGTAGCAGCATTGCAGATACCTTGAATTGAGACAGATTTTAATTTTGCCCATGTAGTAGCCACGCCCCTCACCGAGTGGGCTTTGATAGGTCCTGAAACAGGTTTCTTGTTAAGGTTGTAATAGAACTTGATACAGGATGTAATCCAATTATTAATTGTTTGTTTAGAGACAGGTTTGCCAGCTAATAAAGACACAAAAAGCTGTCCTGATGGCCTCCTATTGATAAACCATTAAATTAAAAAATTCACTGCTCACTGGACATCAGTTCTCTAATTTATGGAAAAGTTATGCTGTAGTCCATTTGGAACTTTGTCCCTGCTCTATAGCCCCCTCCCCCATTATTTAGTATTGTTGTCCTAATTTCTCCTGTGTTATGCATGGGTATGGACTTAGTAAAAAGTTGGCGTTCGTATACTTGCATTTTATTTTGTTTGTAGTTTGTCTTTCCTCCTAGCTTTTAGCTAGTTATTTTCCTGGTTTCTGTGTGTTTTTGTACACATGCCTTCTGTTTGTTCTTAGTGTGGTTCCCCTCCTTCATCATCTTGAGTTGGAGAGTTATGTATAATGTATGTTGGACACGCTAATACAAAGGGGAAGGGCTCCTTCACCCCCAGTTAGGTGTTTTGATAAGACTCGCTCTTCATCTTCATCAAGAGCAACAACTAAAAGACCAAGCAGTTCCAGGGAACAGCATTGCACCGGCAGGTCTCCCCTGAAAAGAGAACTAGTAAATCCACACATTCCCGCGACAACAAGGAGAAAGACGCGCCAGTCAAAACAGCAGCGGCCATTGCTGAGATTCCAACCGGGACTGCTCCGCCGTCTTCTGCACAGGTAATGATGCCCCCGGTAACCAAAGATCATTTCTTTGTGGCAGCAGGAGTTTGAGAACTCGAGGCAGAGAATTTCTTAAGCATCATAGATGTAAAGTACAGAAAAGCCTGTGAGGGTTTCCTCTTCCATGAGGCTTGGAGGCCTGAGGCTATGTGGAGAAAACCAGCATACTCGTTACCACATCTCCCCAGAGTAGATACATTCTGCAGGGTACCTGCAAGCCACAGAGATCATGTTGTTAAGCAGCTCAAGGTGGATACCTTTATGACTATACTAGCCACCGGTGCATTCTCCAAGTCCTTTCCACCAGATCGGGTAAACAGGGAGATTGATACCTTCTTGAAGAGGAACTACTCCGCATCCACTTGCAACATGCACATTAGTAATAGTCAAGTACATGCTGCCAAGTATCAACACAAACTGTGGAACCAGGTGCCTGCTTCCCTGCAGACCCCTACCCTGGAGAGTATTGAACTGGCCATGCAGCTTGGAGAAGAGGGAAAAAATGCTGCAAAGATTAATCTGCAGACGGCCTGCGAAAGCATTGACTCCAATGCTAGGGCGGTGGCAAATGTTGTATCTGCTAGATGGTGCCTGGAAAAGAAAACATCCTCCTTAACCTCTGATACAGTCAAAAATACTGGAGTACCCGTTCGGGGGAACTTGCTATTCGGCACTGGTCTCAAAGATTCCCTGGCACAGATGAAGGAGGCAAGATAGGCCATCAAATTCTGCTCAACAGTGGAGAGAGGTACATCCCCCAGTAGGGGAGGACAGGCCCGGTTTCAACGTGGCTTGGGTTCCAGGCCCTATGGATCCATCCGTGGCTATAATAGAGAAAGAGGTAGGCCCTCTACTTCTTCCCTACCGTGTCCTGTCTTCAGCCTCTGGCTTTGTGTATCTCTGCCAGTGTGTGTGTGTGTGGGGGGGGTGGGGGTTCACATTTTCTAACTAACGAGAAGAAAATAACAAAAAAAGTTGTACGGTCCTGAGGCTCGTACAACACAGCTACAAAATACCATTCTGGGTCTCCTCATCTTCTCAAGGGCAGGGTGCTTCTCCAGGTATTTCTTAATCCTGACCCATTCTAGACCTCAGGGGAGTGAACAAGTACATTCAGGCAGCAATGTTCAAGGTGGTATCACTGGCCACTGTCGTCAAAGTAGTTCAACCAGGGGACTGTCTGGTTTCTGTAGACCTGAAGGATGCATACTTCCGTCTCCCCATACACAAAGATTTCAGGAAATACCTCTGGTTTGCCATCAGGAACTGTCAATACCAGTACCAGTTCAAGTTACATGTTCTTCCTTTTGGGATCGCCACATCCCCCAGGGTGTTCATCAAGGTAATGGCAAAAGTGTCAGAGCATGGGCAATCGAGTTTACCCATACATAAACAATTGGTTAGTTCATGACCTATCAAAACCTACTCAGTGAGGGGCGTAATTACTACATGGACAAAGTTAAAATTCATCCCAATTCAAGGTATCTACAATGCTGCTACCACAGTGCCTCTTTCAAGACTTTTATAAAACTTTATAACTTAAATGTGTCTTGATCTCTGCCCAACTTTGCTCACTCTGTGTTATCTGTGTTTTCTTGCACTAACGTTTGACCTACCATCTTTTGTATACTTCCTATGGTAGAGTTTACTCGGTGTGCAGAGTTCATCGTACTAGGTAAGAAGACGAAGATTAACTGTAGTATGGTTTCTTCATAGAATGATGAACTCCACTCACCTATATCCCCCCCCCCCCCCCCCCCCCCCCCACACTTTTTCCTTCACTGAACTTTTTGGGTTAAATTTGGACAACACAATGAAATGACAGGGTTTTTTTTATAGAGGAGGGACACTGCCTGCGCTAAAAAGGCTTATATCAAAGCTCTCTGGGAAAGGGATTGTGTTGTTTTTCTCCTGACCCAAGCAACGTGGAGACTGGGAATTCACGCTAGTTCATCATTCTATGAAGAAACCATATTACAGGTAATATTCGTCTTTTCCACCTCCTGAAATCCTGGTTCTAATAGTTCTTTTAGTAAAACAATTAAAATTAGAGAGTCATGTGCTAGTGTGCTCCTGTTGTATTCTGTGCCATCATGTGCATCATCTGCTTGAAACAAATGTAATTTAAATGGTTGGCAACTCGGCAATTAACTGTTCTGATGCATTTTGAATTCTAGGCAGACTTCAATTTCCTTGAGAAAGTCATTGTTAATTTAGGAATAAAGAAAGCACAGATATAATTTTAATCTATTTATATTATAGTAATATTCTTAGTGATTTAGTTAGAATACTGTTAGAAAATATATAATGCAGGTAGACCAAAATTAAATCTGTATTTCTGAATTGCAGAAGTATGAACAGAAATGGTATTTTGTATTGGCTGAGGAAGTTACTTACTTTATGTATCATACAGGTAATTCAGTTTGCCCTGAGAGACTACATCCAGTACTGGTATTACACACTAAGCGATGATGAATCTTTTCTTCTTGAAATCCGACAAACAGTACAAAATGCCCTTGTCCAGTTTTCTACCAGGTATGTTTTAATTTAAAGCTTTACAGTTACATAGTAACACTAGAAATGCTGCAGTTATACTCATGCCTAATGCCGCCGCTGGCAGTCATTATGACGGTTACATTTTAAACAATATCTATATTAAAATGAAAGACAAACTTTTGAATACAACTCAAAGGTTTTATTCAAGCAGGTGGTATCAAACATCTGCACAGCCAAAACATTATATTTAAATGAACGTAAAAACATAAGGGTTTATTTTCTAACTTCCCACATGTAAAGCACTACTTCAAAAAATGAAAAACTATAGTAAAATAAACATTTCAAAAGAAACTAGTGTGTAAACAGATGTATGTACCTACAAAACTGTAATAACTAAATAATTCATTTTTATTTAAAATGAAAGTAACGTGTTTTCTCTGCGTGTCACTCTGCAACACTGAATCCAGGTTGAGCTGCAGCAACCAGCTTTGCAGTTTTCTAATCGAAATGTTCCTGCTGAAGCGCTGTGGCTAGCTTCAAGATGAAATCTCCTAGTGATATTTTCCCCAGTGCATTCCGTGTAAAAAATGAAGGAATTGATGGCTGCCAGGTCCAGTAGATATAACAGGCTTGTATGTATAAAAAGAAATAGAACATTGTAGGTTATATTCAGAATAAAAACATGTATTGTAAAGACAGTCAAAATGACTGCTTTGGTGGTTCTAGGTGGGCAGGATTATAACTTCCTTATTTTCGTGATCCTGCCTTTCAAACGCTGTCAGGGTATTTAATATATGTATTTAGGAAAAGTCATAACAGACAACCCTGTAGCCTTCAGACTCAAGGGGGAATTTAAATTTGAAAACCACAAACCGTCAAAATGACTGCTGTAGCGGTTCTAGTGTTAATAATATATTGTACATTTCGTGACATATTTACACAATGCACTGTAATAACAGTAAATGTGTATTATCATCTTTTAAAAACTGTGCAAACTATACCCTTGGAACTCTGATGTATTTATGTCTTCTTTAATTACCTTTTATTTAAGGTCAAAAGAAGTAGACTGGCAGCCGTATTTCACAACACGATTAGTAGATGACTTTGCAACTCACCTTCGGGTTTTTAGAAAAGCTCAAGAAAGGATGACAGAAAAGGATGATCAAAAACAACTCAAGGGTATTGTTTTGTCTAATTCTTCTACTGTCAAAGTATCATACTTGTACTCTTATTTTTCCTTTTTTTTTTTTTTTTTTTTTTTAACCTAATTTGATTTGGATATACAGGGCTTGCGAAAGTATTGACCCCCCCCTTGGCATTTTTCCTATTTTGTTGCCTTACAACCTGGAATTAAAATTGATTTTTTGGGGGTTTGTATCATTTGATTTACACAACATGCCTACCACTTTGAAGATGCAAAATATTTTTTATTGTGAAACAAACAAGAAATAAGACAAAAAACAGAAAACTTGAGCATGCATAAGTATTCACCCCCCCCAAAGTCAATACTTTGTAGAGCCACCTTTTGCAGCAAGTACAGCTGCAAGTCTCTTGGGGTATGTATGTATAAGCTTGGCACATCTAGCAACTGGGATTTTTGCCCATTCTTCAAGGCAAAACTGCTCCAGCTCCTTCAAGTTGGATGAGTTCTGCTGGTGTACAGCAATCTTTAAGTCATACCACAGATTCTCAATTGGATTGAGGTCTGGGCTTTGACTAGGCCATTCCAAGATATTTAAATGTTTCCCCTTAAACCACTCGAGTGTTGCTTTAGCAGTATGCTTAGGGTCATTGTCCTGCTGGAAGGTGAACCTCCGTCCCAGTCTCAAATCTCTGGAAGACTGAAACAGGTTTCCCTCAATTTCCCTGCGCCTATTTAGCGCCATCCATCATTCCTTCAATTCTGACCAGTTTCCCAGTCCCTGCCGATGAAAAAAATGGTGTTCTCGGGGTGATGAGAGGTGTTGGGTTTGCACCAGACATAGCCTTTTCCTTGATGGCCAAAAAGCTCAATTTTAGTCTCATCTGACCAGAGTACCTTCTTCCATATGTTTTGGGAGTCTCCCACATGCCTTTTGGTGAACACCAAACGTGTTTGCTTATTTTTTTCTTTAAGCAATGGCTTTTTTCTGGCCACTCTTCCGTAAAGCCCAGACTCTGTGGAGTGTACGGTTTAAGTGGTCCTATGGACAGATACTCCAATCTCCGCTGTGGAGCTTTGCAGTTCCTTCAGGGTTATGTTTGGTCTCTTTGTTGCCTCTCTGATTAATGCCCTCCTTGCCTGGTCCGTGAGTTTTGGTGGGCGGCCCTCTCTTGCCAGGTTTGTTGTGGTGCCATATTCTTTCCATTTTTTAATAATGGCTTTAATGGTGCTCCGTGGGATGTTCAAAGTTTCGGATATTTTTTTATAACCCAACCCTGACCTGTTTGGAGAGCTGCTTGGTCTTCATGGTGCCGCTTGCTTGGTGGTGCCCCTTGCTTACTGGTGTTGCAGACTCTGGGGCCTTTCAGAACAGGTGTATATATACTGAGATCATGTGACAGATCATGTGACACTTACATTGCACACAGGTGGACTTTATTTAACTAATTATGTGACTTCTGAAGGTAATTGGTTGCACCAGATCTTATTTAGAGGCTTAATAGCAAAGGGGGTGGATACTATGCACGCACCACTTTTCCGTTATTTATTTTGTAGAATTTTTTTAAACAAGTTATTTTTTTAATTTCACTTCACCAGTTTGGACTATTTTGTGTATGTCAATTACATGAAATCAAAATGCAAATCCATTTTAATTCCAGGTTGTAAGGCAACAAAATAGGAAAAATGCCAAGGGGGGTCAATACTTTCGCAAGCCACTGTATAATGTGTCACTGTCACTTGTACTACTAGTAGTAATGGCCTTTTTTAATTAAATATTTTAATTGTTTTTGCCCCTCATACAGATTTTGTGATGCAACCAACAAATGTCATACCTAATGTAACTACCATCTGTTGTTTACATTTGATTTTTCATAGTGCCTTTACAATTCACTTGTAACCATCTGGTGCTGGTGGTGTTTCAGTTGTGCAGTTAAAAACAAACATAAAAAACACACAATGCCTAACAACTGTGTCATGGTTGGTGACATTTTTTATAATATAGATGAACCAGAGGAGCTTGTAGAATCCTTCTTTGAAGCTGAAGTAGAAATGGAGAGAAAAATCTGTCGTGATCTTGTCTGCACTTCACCCAGAGATGAAGAAGGTTTGCAATCTTTAAACAACTTGAATTTTATATTGTGGAGTGATGCAATAAGTTATTTACATACAAAAAAGCAAGTTAGTAAAACTGTACATAAAATCAATGTTTAATTTTAATAAAAACATGGCATGGGTAGCCCCAAATATTAAATTACATTACAAGGAAATGTAGCTTTTTACTAAGTGAATCTTGGATCAAGTAAACTTAATCTAGCTTGTTGATGATATTTCTTTTAAGGTTTTCTGAGGGATCTGTGCGAGGTTTTACTGTACTTATTACTACCTCCTGGAGACTTCCATAACAAGAACATGAGATACTTTGTGAGGGTAAGAACTGTAGACAATATAACTTATTATAGTTATATTGAGATATACTGCATGAATTAAAACCACTTAACACCTCTCTGTCATAGTTTTTAACATGTTTTTAATTGATCAAAATGTATTTACTGAGTTTTTTTGTGTTTTTGTTTTTTTTTTAATCAAAATTGCCAAGACACAAGTAATCTGATTGAATACAGACGTTTAACTTGCAAAGTAGAGTATCATGTAATTGGCTTTATGGAAAATACAAAACTGAAAAGCCTTTTTTAGACTGAGATTAGAGAGAATTTTACAATATATGTTCCCTGGGTATATCGGTGTTTAGTATAAAAATACATAATTGTGATTATTTGATAAACAGACATAGGACACATGTAAGAGTTCTGTTTCTCATGTTTTGAATGTCTGAATATATATTTAAGTGTTTTTCACAGTACATACACCTACTCATCTTTGAAACCTTTATCTTGCGAATCACTTGTCTGGATTTTATTAAACTGTCTTGAAGGTGTTTTCTTTTTTTTTTGGGGGGGGGGCTATTATTTTTTTATGGTAAATGCTGACTGTGTAGGTCACCATGACTTTATATTCATGGCAGGGGATTTATATAGCGTTTTGTAGTGAACATGTTGGTGTCTAAACAGGTTGTGGAGAAGGTTTTTTTGTTGTTTTTTTAAATAGTAATCATTATTAAAGGTAGAATGGAGAAAATAATGATTAGTAAGTGATTATATCTTTGAAAATGGATACATTTCTGAATACATTTAAACTGAGATCCAATCACATGAGTAAACATGGTATTATCAAAATGCATTCTTTTTGTTTTATTTCAGGAAATCCTTGCAAGGGGAATTCTTCTTCCGTTGATTAACCAGCTCAGTGATCCAGACTATATTAATCAGTATGTTATATGGATGGTATGTAGATAATAAGTAAATGGTTCTACATACTGTATAGTACACGCCTAGAAAAACTGAACAAAGTTTAAGTACCGTAGCTAATCAAAAGAAGTGGTTTGCGTGTATTGGTTAAGTTGTTGCTGTTGTATTTTACAGATCAACATAACAGGTGTATGAATTTTAATGACTATGCTTTTGTATTTATATAGATTCATGATTCTAGCAGTAACTATGAAGCCTTTATGAACATTCTCAAACTAAGTGACGAAGTAGGAGAGCTGGAAGCTGTGAAAGATAAAGCCATGGAAGAGCTGCAGTTTCTTCGCTCTTTAGACACTGCAGGAGATGGTAATTTATTATTTTTGTCAAAGACTTGCACAACATGTATTTTACTAGAAATGAATAATTTATTATGTACAGTTAAATACTGTTTTTGTATTCTAAACTAAATATATGTTGCCTGTTCTTTTTTCCTTCAAGATATCAATGTGATTAAGAA
The DNA here is from genome assembly GCF_017654505.1 of Polyodon spathula. Taxonomy (NCBI): domain Eukaryota; kingdom Metazoa; phylum Chordata; class Actinopteri; order Acipenseriformes; family Polyodontidae; genus Polyodon; species Polyodon spathula. Next base: position 88,705,747 of record NC_054536.1, on the reverse strand, counting down.
TCAAATAAACAGCCTGCTATTTGTGAAGAAAGTTTGTGATACAAGGATACAGAGGTTGCAATCAGGAAAGGTAATGACAATTTAGTTGGAAATGTACATCTATTGCCAAATGTTTTGCTTCATAAAGTTGAGTGAAACCTGCTGGTTATGTTAACATAGTGAATTACACACCGCTTTGTAGTTTTCCATATACTGTACAAAAAACTTAAAAATGTGACCTTTCAAAATCTAACATCAAATAAGGTACTACTGTTATGGCTTCCGGTAGAATTTTGCGATATCATTGTGTAGTTTCTTTGACGCAATGTTAAATAGGTCCATAGTAATAGAAGAAAAAGGGTTTACTCCAATTGTATAGCTCTACCTTTTTTCAAATATACATTTCTCTCTTGTTAAGGTGTGCATTTATACCACACAAGCGTTTATTAGATTCTCAGGTCAAGCTCTGATGTGCTTCATAATTCAAAGTTTAATGGACATGCAAAACAGAGAGAAGTATTGCAGGTTGTAGCGATTTAATATAATTTGATAGATTTTATTATTTATTTCACCTAATAAAAACTTAAGTGAATATATGTGTAATTTAAAGAAATACTTAATACAGTATGTTATTTTCCCCTCCCCCCTCCACAGGAAGTAGATGCCCTGAAACTTGTAGCCAACTTTGGAAAACTTTGCATAATACCTCTGGAACACATATTGGTCCACAACATTGCACTACAGTTTTTCATGGGTAAGCTTGGAGTTTCATATGTTTTGAAGGGTAAATATTTTTTTTTCTGTAAGCAGTGGCTCAGCACATTCCCCTTGCTGGTTGTGTATAGAGACAGCCCTACAGCTTTGCTGCAAGAACACAATTAACAGCCACTTGTAACTTATGAGATGCAAAGTACCGACATGAGCCACTTTCTGGATAATATGATAGAATATATGGTAGGCGGCCAGTCTGAAGTCTGTATTTTACAGATTACATGCAGCAGAAGGGAGGGCAGGCAGACCTTTTCTTCTGGCTCACAGTGGAAGGGTATCGAGTCACAGCACAGCAGCAGCTGGAAGTTTTAAAGAGCTGGCAGAAGGATGGGAAAAAGCAGACCAACCAGACCAAAGACTTGTTGAAAGCTGCTGCACTTGGAGTTTATGAACAGTATCTCTCAGAAAAGGTAGTTTTTGTTTGTGTGTTTTAGCTGAAAGCATTACCTTTTGGTTTAATTGAATGTATTAATAATTTAAATATAAAATATACATTGCTCAGACATATGTTGCTATCAGTGCTTAAACTGCTAACGTGCTTGTCTTTATATTTGTCGAAAAAGCTATATATAAAAGTTCAGTTCATATAAAATGTCAAAATTTATCATTGACTGTTAAAATAAGTGGGTCTCTTTTAAAATATGTATTTTGTTTTTCTTCCTATTTATTTTAAAGGCTTTTTTTATCTCATCTGTTTGCATTTCAATTAATATGATAGGTATAGCCCCATTATGGCTTGTAGTGCATCATTACAGTTCCCCAGTCTGTCCCATTACAAATGTGTGTCTGGTATATAAACCCAGCAATTAAAATAAATAAATAAATAAATAATGTGCAGGCCGTTTACAAATATAAAGAAGTTTGCTTTTTTTTTTTTTTTTTTTAAGGCATCCCCTCAAGTTCAGGTTGACAAATCCTTAGTTGAAAGACTGGCAGAAAAGCTCAACAAAGAAGACCCAACACCTGAAATATTTGATGATATCCAAAGAAAGGTAACCGATTACACTGGTAATCTATTAAGTACTCTCTAATGAGTTTAATCAACTTGCAAATTGATTGAAGGAGATCACATATGTGTTTATTTATCACAGTAAAAATAGTTCTGATTTCAAGTCCACACTTGTTCTTTCATTGTTCTTCTCCAAATGAGGTGTATGACATGATGCTGCGGGATGAGCGGTTCTACCCGTCTTTCAGACAGCACCCGCTTTATGTGCGGATGTTGGCTGAGCTTGACATGTTGAAAGAACCAAGTTTCAGAGGGTCAGATGATGGAGATGGAGGTAAGAATAAAGAATATTCTAATATTAGCAGCTACTATGGGTGATGTAGCCTGTATATAATACGTGTATAGTAGATTGTCATCCTTCACAAAAATACTGGAACTGTTGCTTCTGTGAGCTTTTTATTTTTTTGGGATGCAGTACACTTGAAATACCCTGTATTTTTGTGATGAGGGTACCCTAATTATTACCCACTATATATAACAGTGCAAGCGCCCTGTTTTTAAAATCACACCTAGAAATTAGTTTATCTAGGAAAGTTAGGAATGTTATCTCTGGAATAAGAATGTTATTTATGAAAGTGTTGTTTCTTCAACTACAGACATCTCATACAAAAATGTGGATGCTATGTGTTTGCCACAGGTTGTTTTATTTCTTTCATGGTAGACATGTAAATTGTGCTGCATAGACAGTGTGCTAGATTACAAATCATTCTAATACTGTACCTAAATGAGGTTTGTGCCTTAAAAAAAACTATCTGCTGCTGGTGGGACATGAGTGGTATATATGCATTTTTTTGTTGTTTTTGTACATATTAGTTTTAAAATTAGAAAAGAAAAATCACAATTATTATTTTCTTTTCAATTCATTTCAATCAGGATTAGGTCATGACCCCAAAATCCTGCCAAATTGTACAGAAGGTTTTATTGTATCTTTCACATATTAAAAAGCCCTTTTTTTGTTTTGCCTTTTTCCACAGAATCATTTAATGGTTCTCCAACAGGAAGCATTAATTTGGTGAGTTTTGAATTTTACTGAATGTGAAGAAAGGATGTATGGGAACTCCCAAGTTCAGAGTAGTTAAAATTAAACTTGTAGAAGCAAAAACATGTTGTATTATTTTCTTTTCAATTCATTTCAATCAGGATTAGGTCATGACCCCAAAATCCTGCCAAATTGTACAGAAAGTTTTATTGTATCTTTTGTAGATCAGAAAGCCCTTTTTTTGTTTTGCCTTTTTCCACAGAATCATTTAATGGTTCTCCAACAGGAAGCATTAATTTGGTGAGTTTTGAATTTTACTGAATGTGAAGAAAGGATGTATGGGAACTCCCAAGTTCAGAGTAGTTAAAATTAAACTTGTAGAAGCAAAAACATGTTGCTATTTTAATAATTGGGTTCAAACATTCTTTCTGACACCAGTGGGTCAGTTCACAAAGTGTAAGTGAAATATATTTTTGTGAAGGAACTTTTCCTTTTTTCTTTTTTTTTGCTGCTTGCGCTTGTCAAGGTCTGCACTGCTTCTGCAGGTGTTAGAATGCTGGCAGATTGATTTGTTCTGGCTCGGCTCCATGTCTGGAGAGGAGGCCTGCTCTATCATAAATAACAGAGCTCCCTTGTGTCATTAAGTAACACAAAGCAGAGAGGTACATGCATAGGCATAAGTGCAAATATGAGGTCAAACTATTATTATGATGAACTCATTTTTAACTGGTATATTTGTTTCAGATTTCTAATTTTCACTTTTGGCTGTTTAAATCAAGAAATTGTACTAAGATTTAATGCCTAATGTAAGTACGTGTTATGTATGTCTTGTTTTATTTACCAAGCTTATTGTATGGAACCATGTCTCCTTGCTTTTACAGTCTCTAGATGACCTCTCCAATGCTAATTCTGATGAATCAATGCAGTTGCATGCATTCATTTCTGATACTGGTATGTGCTTTAGTTATGTGAAGATTCCTTCAAGTTTTCCTCCTTGTATTGTGTAATTGTTTTGATTTGAAGATGAATACAGTAGTGTGTGTTTTGTCTGAACAGTTTTGGAAAGAATTGCAGATCATGTTGTTCTCACATATGAAGAATGTCTGTATAAGAATTTCAGTCACAAGAACATCTTTTATTTCCTTTTTAATGCACTAGTTTAATGCATTGTTTCTTCAACCCCATTTGAATTTATTTGTAAAGAGACCTTGTATGTGTGTATGTATGTATGTATGTATGTATGTATGTATGTACTGTTTTGTTGTACCACCTTTGTAGTATAGTGTCTTCTTTTGTGGAGTTCAAAATTTCCCTAAACAGAGAGTACTGTAAAAACTGTTGCAAGTCGATCTAGGCATTTTTTGCAGGGCCCTTAAAAGGGGGGAGTGACTAATACACCAGTGTGACATACCGCGGTTAAAGTTGTTTGTTAGTTTTTGGAATATTAAAACATCACAGCTACACTGCTTCACTGTTAACACAATAGCTGTCAGTCTATGAATTTCCTTATTCCCACCCTCCCGAGCCATTGATTTATCAGCTTTCAGACTGAACCCGCCCCTGGGATCAGTAGCAAACAGCTATTGGTTAGAAAGCCCTAGTAAACTTATGAAGTCTTCCGTTCATTGTAATAATGCAGACTTGACTTTCAGACTGGATAAAGTTGGACAGTCAGGTACAAAACGAAAATGCTGCACAAGAAGTTTGAAAGTGCGCGTTGTTGAATTTGCCGAAATGCATAGCAATCGCAATGCTGAAAAATTACTAAGTGGCTGCATGGAGATGAAACAAAGACAAACTTAAACTGGTTGAAAGAAAAACTAGCTCATGATAGAGCAGGAAAGTGTTTATGGCCTGATGTAGAACATATTTGGCTTGAATGGAGGACTTTGAATTACTTTAAGGCATACTATAACTTACAGTATAAAGTATGTGTGTGGTTATAGTTCTGAATAACAAAACAAAATTAATGTATTTCTACAGCTGGAAATTGTATGCAATTGTACTGCACCGTATTGCAACACTAAGATGTTGCAAACAAAGGTTATTTTGTAACTGAACCTGCATGTCTTTCTTTATATCTGTGTTGAGCACATAGGGGGAAAAACACAAAAAATGTTTCGCAAAATTGAAGTCTCAAAGGGGGAGGGGTGACTTTTTTTACAGTTTTTGTACTATTTAATTTTTTATTGAATGTAAATGTATACCAAATGTCTGTTCAGTCCCGACCAGTCTTTCTCCTTATCTCAATTCACTTTTACATCGATTAAAACAATAACCATGATGCAAGCCGTTCATCATTGCAATCTTTTGTTGTCATTCAGCCTGTCTTGCAACATGCCATTGTTTCCATTATATTTTCTGTTCTTTTACCTTTTTTTATTTTTTTTTATTTTCTCCTTGCATTACAATTTCCACCCTGTCCCTTGTGTCTGTTTTTTTTGTCCTTTTTTGCACTTGATAGCTCATGCTTACTTACACCCATATCCTGTGGCAGGAGTGTGCAATGACCATGGGAAGACGTATGCATTGTATGCAATCACTGTGTTTCGGAAGAATCCAGACGGCAGCGAGGACACCTGGAAAACCTATCGTCGTTACAGCGACTTCCATGACTTTCATATGCGCCTCACGGGGCAGGTTAGATTTTAATTGCCCTGTATTGCAAAATTAAGAGCTGTATGTCAACAGATCAGAAAAATTCAACACTGGAAACGAACAAAGTTAACAATTAAATCTGTTCCTAAACTAATGTTGGAATTTGTCGGTGACTCATTAACTCTTTGATCTGGAAAGATGATGGCTGTCAACAATAAAATGGCAGCGCGCACGAACTACTGCTTTTGGATCCCCCATTTTAAAATCTCTGCATTGGCGCAACGAAGTTCTGTTCACTGATCTGTTGACACTCGGTGCTGAATTTAAGATGTCTAACTGCTATCTGTTTTGTGTAGTGATAAGTAAGGACATTTATCTCAAGTTTCAGTGTCATATTTCCAAGTCATATAAAATGCAGAAGAGTTTATGAAAATAATGATTTTCTGTGTTTTTTGAGATTTACGATTATACTGTACATTTACAGTATAATTGTAAATCTCGAAAAACTACTCACTTCTAAATCTTTTGTAGTCATTTTTGTATTGCTTTAGTATAAATACATGTTAATTTGGATTCATATGTTGTTTTTTTCTGACTTTAAGTGAACGAAAAGACACAAGCGCCCGTTTTCTCATTGGAAATAGTGATATTTTGAAATTTACCTGTCCTGGTCACAAAAGCAAAGTTTGTGGGGAATAATAGCCATTTTCCATACTTTTGAGGCATAAGCAATTAGGAAATAACACTTACTACCCAGGAACAAAAAAAAAAAAATTGTTACACAGTGTAATTTGCCAATAAGTCTTGAATCAATGTCTTCATAACAGTAGAGAGGTGCAAAGTGATTTGCCATACATTTTGCATGTTTAAATGGTTCATTTTTAAGCATCCACAGTGAGTTAAAATGCTCTTTCTTCACTTGTTGACAACTTTCGCAGGCAGTAAACGAGGCCTGCTCTGTCACTGACGTCTCAGTGCATGCCTGCCACTGCAGGAACAGCGCGGACGCTCGACGGATGATGTGCTGTCAGTCAACTATTTGAACAGGGAGTCTCGGCCAGGATTCGGCTGACCGGGAATCCCTGAATGGCTGACAGGGTGTGTCCCGGGGAGTGCCCGACCATTTAAAAAGAGGCTGCGCTACACTCATTCTATTAAGACCCCTGCAACATTCCCATGTTTTAACCCCCTACCTGCCAAAGCTATATTAAAACCACACTATTTACACTTGGGGCTTTTGTCCTGCCACACCCTGTTCATTTGTGCAAAGAAAGAGTCACTGTGTGTGTAACTGGAACTTTTTATTGCTGTGGGTTAGGGTTAGTTTACAGAATCTGGGAACAACCCCCAACCAGAGAGTGTGTAGCATTACTGGTACCCTAGTGGTGGCACCTTGTAATTACTGCTGAATGAACTGTGCCTTCAATAAAACCAGTGCAGCGTGTCTAGCACATTGTCTGTCTGTGGCTGCTTAATACAGTGAACAACCCATAACCCCCTTTCTCAGTCATATTCAGGTTTTTATCGCACAGGATCATGTTCAATAGAATGACTTGTTAAGGAACTGGATTTGAATCTGAGCAGTGCATTCTGAGAAGAGGCTGGCATTACCAGGGAAATTTACCTCTTCAGACTGTCCTCTTTATAAAAGCAATACAGTACAGTGCCGCACACCACCACACCCCCCCCCACCCCCACCCCCCCCACGGGATCAGCCCGTTAATTCATGCAATTTAACAGTAAATGTTTTACAGTAGCCTACACGTGTTCATGGTACAGCAGTAGTTTTCAAAAACTTAAGCCATTCTTGCTTATTTTCACACAGTTTGAAAACCTTACAAGTATTTTAAAGCTCCCTGGGAAGAAAACCTTCAACAACATGGATAAGGATTTCTTAGAAAAGAGAAAAAAAGACCTGAATGCCTACATACAGGTAATGATAAACGGTTTTCATACTGGCAATACATATTGTTATAGTCGCACAGAATTATTATAAACCTCTAAAAGCAAAAGGAGGACACACCGTACTAAAGCACGGATGCCAATACTTTTGTCATGAACAAGTACTTTAAATGATTTTTTTTTAAATTTTATTTTATAAAGCTTATTTGTTAAATTACTAGAAAATGTGTATTTTGCATTTATTTTATTAAAGTGGTTAAAGTTTACTTGATGCTTGCCCTTAATCTGTTGCTTTTGAATTATTGTAAAGTAAGTGTAGGGTGCCAATATTTTTGTTTGTGACACTAAATAATGAAGACATTGTGATTTTTTTTTTAATTTAAATTCAGTTTTCTATCTATACTGTTTGTAAAATATAGTTCTGTGCTTACGAACATTTCTTAACCGAATCCGGTATTGATTGTGGAGTAACCCTAATGTTTCGTTTTTAGTTCTTACTGAATCCTGAAATGATGAAAGCTTGTCCCCCTCTGGCTCTCTATCTGTGCGATTTTTTGGAAAACAAAGCCTACAATAAAGGGAAAGGGGACTTTGCACGTAAGGTAGTACTGACACGTATTGTCTAAAACCTATGAAGAGAGTTGGGCTTTTTTTTTTTTTTTTTTCAGTTTCTAAAAAGGATTTGAAACTTGAGATTTGAATCTGTCCTACATGACGTAATATGGCGTTATATATTGCTATATATATATAGATAATATATATATATTATATGTATAATATATATATAATTATTAATATTTTTATAATATATAAAGTAAAATTTATTTATTTATTTCTTTTTAAATATCCTAAAGACTCAAGTGCTTCTGTTTTAAAGGAACACATTGATTTCCAAGTAAAACACTACTTTTGCTGTGCCCAAATGTGTTTCATGTTAATAAATTATTTAATGCAATCATATTGGATGTTGTCATTTTCCATTTAACAAACAAAGTTGAGAAAATAAGGGATTCATTTGTATACAGTGTGTGGTATGATTTTATATTATTTAATAATAAAAGCTTGTACATGTGTCTGCACCATTTTATATATGTATATTTCAGATGGATACCTTTGTAAACCCACTACGCAATTCCATGAGAAATGTCTCCAACGCTGTCAAGGCCATTCCTGACAGTCTGGCAGAGGGAATGACGAAAGTGTCGGACAACATGGGAAAAATGTCAGAAAAACTGGGGCAGGATTTAAAACAGTCAATGTTGAAGGTGTTTATGTTTTTTTTTTATTTTATTTCTTCCCGTGCTAAGGGTATTTGTTGACTTGAATTGGGTGCTGTACTTGATGATAGTGATTGACTTGCTGATCGTAGTTGTTCTCTGTACTTGGTTTAGGTTCCTCCATTGATTCAGAAGTCTGATATAGACCCTGAACACTGCCGTGTCTCTGCACAGCTGGATGATAATGCAAGTACTTTTATCTCCTCTTTTTATTTGTAATTAATTTCATGTGTTAGATTACATCAGTGATCATGTATGTGAATTTTTTAGGAGAAAGATGATTTTATCTTCACTACGAGTTAAGGCGTGTAAGATTAATACAGATTATATGCATGTTTGTCATCGTCATAAATCTGCAGCTGTCCCACACTTATTTGTCACATCAAGGCATTCCATACTGTCTCTGTGGTTTACTATAGCTTTGACAAATGTCTTTTTCTAAAATAATAAGGTTGTATTTACCTGTTTGCTTGTTTTTGTTCAAGTACAACTGTGTTTAAGTATTAGTTACTTATTTTTCTCTAAATAAATATACATGCTTAATGAACTCTGTTTGTTTGAAATATACATCTTTGTTTCTCATCAAATAGGTGGATGACAATATTCCACTCAGGGTCATGCTTCTTTTAATGGACGAAGTCTTTGATCTGAAAGAAAGAAACCAGTGGTTGAGGCGGAATATTAAAAACTTACTGCAGCAGCTCATTCGAGCAACATATGGAGACACAATAAACAGGTAAACCCGAACGGTATTTTAAACAGGACTGTAATTATTCCCAGTGGTTATAGTGAGTTTTGTCCTATTGTAAAAAAAAAAAAAAAAAAAAAAAAAAAGGTTAAAAATTTAAACAGAATAGAACCATTGCTTGTCGGTTTCATGTATTTAAGTATATTGCAAATATGTGCCCCTTAAGTTACAGCATAGAAAAAAAAAAGTTAATTAAAAGGAAAACCATTTTCAGTACAAATGTGTGTGCACGTATCAGCAGAATCTGTTTTAAAAACCCTGCTTAGAAATAATGCAAAACCTGACAGATTAGACAATAACCAATTTTAACTATATAGCTTATTACTGCAGTTCTGAAGCTATTGCATATACAGTGGAAGGACACGCCTACTAACGCCTGTGACATAAAAAAAAAAAAGGATTGCAGCAATGCAGATCTTGATGTAGTGTATTAGTATACTGGAATGACTCCAATTAAATTTAAAATACTATGGAAGCTGAATACATAAAATTATGATATTCCTTTTCTTTTAGGAAAATTGTAGATCATGTGGACCTCATGACCTCCCCTGAACAGGTTGCAGACCATGTGAAACATTTCAGGTAAAATATTTATTGTATATTTGTTGTTGTTGTTGTTGTTATTGACTCATTCCTTCATCTGACTTTCATATTTGTTTTTTTCTAACAGAGATGCCTTTTGGCCCAATGGTATTTTAGCAGAAAAGCCACCCCACAGAAATAAAGCAATCCGAATGAGAACGAGAGTGGCTGCCAAGACTAACCTGCTAGGAATAATGCCCGGTGATTATTCTAAATTGTTTTTAATACATCCTGTCTCTTAAATGTAAAACCTCAGTCTTATTTACTTTTCTTGTTAATTCTGTTAACTTCCAAAGCTACATTTGTCAGCATGATAACTTCTTTTGCACACTTTTGCAAATTTTACAGTAAGAGTTGTGTGTGTCTTTTTTATTATGCTATGTACTATGGTTGTTGATAATAAAACGTATATCTAGGGCTTCTGATTTTTGGTTTTAACCAATAAAACAAAATCAGTGTATAGCCAATGACACAGGAAAAACACTGGAAATGGTTACTCTATTCACGTTGACTTCACCCCTTTCCCATTACAAAATTTAAAAAAAGTAAACTTTTACTAAGCAAACTACCTTTCCCAGTGTAGTTGGGCAATGTCCCTCCTTCCTGACTTGTATCTATTGTTGATTCGATCTGAATACTTTAAGAGATTTTAAAACAAGATTACAATTAGGAATGAAGACTTGTTCACATGATTTAAAGCAAGATTACAATTAGGAATGAAGACCTGTTCGCATGATTTAAAGCTATATTACAATTAGCGAGGGAAAATTTAAATTGCAAATTGTGGCAAAATGTAAAAAAATGCCTAGACATAAAAACCCCAGAATGATGTGCCTGTGACCATAATGATGTCGTTGTGGAAGACAGCAAATGAAAGAAGGTACAATTGAATTACTCTCGAGTTACTATACATAGTGTGACGGGGATGGGGACGGACGGACGTCCATTTTGTAAAGAAACATTTAACAGTCATTTCATACAGTATATAAAAAGTGAATGCCTACTACCAAAAATAATTTTTTGGTGTATCTCAAAAATAGCTAAAAATAAGCACCGAAAAATCTAATAAATAACTGAAAAACAGAAGCCCTACATATATCCTATCCATTTTTTTTTTGTTATTTTATTTATTTATTTTAAACCTTTTTGTTTTAAAGAAGCTTATGTTAATTGTGACACAGAACCTTCTAATTTTTGGCTTCTGACTTTCTAGATGAGCTGAAGCACATTATTGGTGCTGACACAACACGGAAGGGAATATTACGGGTCTTTAAGATGTTCCAGCACAACCAGTTAAACCGGAGGCTTGTTTATGTTTTTATAGAGGGATTTCTTGAAACCATGTTTCCTCAATATAAATTCCCTGAGCTGTTTATCAAACTACATTCAAGATCTGAACGGATGGAAAAATATTCACAGAAATTAAAGACATCCCAGGTTCCCTCCTTACAAAAGAGGTGACACCCCAAACCAGCAAGCTGTGCCCTTATGACACTAATGAATGTGAAGAAAAACGAATCCACACTTGGGTAAGTTTTCTGGGGGGTTCAAAATGTACATGATATTTTCTGGCCTGTCATCTTAGGACAGTGATGATCTCAAGAACTGCAGTTTCCCCACGTCTACATTCTCACTCAACCACTATCTTGATGTGATTATGGCACATGTCATTTGTTATTTAATTGTGCAACTTGAAAGAGGAACACTTCTTTAACTGTGTAAGAGGTGTTAAACTGCAAAATCATTGCTTTCTCTGAGGCAGATAAAAAAACATCATCCAACCATGGAAAAAAAGATGTCCTTAGAAACTGGCAGAGATGCCCATAATGAAAATGTGTAAAAGGATTTGGCTGCATAGCAAGGTTAAGCACAAAATGTGATGATCCAAGCTAGTGTTCGTGTGAACTGAAATGGGCATTCGCACTAATCTAGAACCCAAAGTCACGGGAAAGTGGTAGTGAAAGATATGAAATTAACGCTCATAAACTGTTTGAATAGTTTGCATTATTTTCCAAAAATGACATTTGCATAAAATTCCTCAGACACTTTGCTGACTGTAGACGGTCAGACACTGCTGACTGTAGATATTAACATCCCTTCATTTTAATATGGTAATCATAAATCAAAAGTAGATTTAGCTCTCAGTAGGGATAACTGCAGCTTCATGCTTACTGTAGTTTGTGTGTTTTAGATGTCTAGGGATGTTTACGTATGCAAACACTCAGCCTGGGTACCGTATCTTAAACTTACACAAAAAGTTTAGTGTCATGTCTGTGAAATTACTCTGTATAGACCTAATAAAGTAATAATGATGTTAAACTTACTAAAACAGCTAAATGCAAAAGTACTGAAAGAAAATGCATGTATTGTTGCTGCATTCTATCTACATATTAATTAAATTCATATGAGCTACAGTACTACTCAGATGTGATTTGTCACTTACAACTAACTCAGGTGACAACGCGAGTACCAACAAAATAATAAATAAAACAGTGATGCAATAACACTTTTTTGAGCATGTCACTGTTTAAAAAAAGATTTCGATATTGGTGTGTCCAAATCTATTCTGGTTTTAAACTTTTTAATTTTCAAAACAGCTGAAAGAGTTTATACAAAACGGAACCGATCATAACTGACTTATTTAGTTATGGGCCAGGGAACCTGGGTGGTACACAACATCTGCAACACTTCAATACAGCATTTAAAACAAATGTAGTTGCGAATAGGCAGGCATAACACATTTCTCAAAGATACCAAAACACTGTCTCCACATGAGCTGCGTAATTGAATTTATTTCAAAACATTTTCTATATTGAGAAAATACTGTGCCCTTTCCAGTTTCAGCTTTTTACCTTGAGGCATCCTTAATTTAGAGTGAGGATGCAGTCTTCGCTAAATTAAAATGATATACCAAAAAAAGAGCTATGTGATATTATTTGTAGCCCCAGGATCTTGATTGTGGCAGACACAGGTATACAAAGTCTGATTTTAGGGGTGTGTGTGGAGACATTAGACGTTATGCGATTTCTCACTGAGAGACAACAAGATAGCCAGAGCCAACCACCTGCTTGTGTAAACTTACTTGGCTGTTTTTTTTTTTTTTTTTTTTTTTTTTGTTTGTTTTTTAATTATATTAAAAGCCTGGTATTTTAATTCTCCATGAACCAGGTTAAATCACTAACTTCCCCAAAGAAGGCTGTTCAGTCTGTAAGTCGTTCTCACGGACACAAGTAAGGCTCATGTACAAGCATATTAAAGTATGCTTTAAAGAATGTAACTCTATTTCTAATGTAAATGTATGTTTGTATTTTTTTTTTAAACTCTGTTTAATCATGTATTATGTTAGGCTTCAGATGTGATTGTAGGATAACTGTGCACTTAAATGCAGGAAGCATTGTGTTTAGTCTGAAAACTGTACCACTGTATAAAGCATATAGTTTCAGCCTTAAACTAAGTTTAAATAAAATGAAACCTTTATTTAACAAGGTAGTAGCATCCCTAAAAAGCCCACTACAGTTACAGAAAAAAAATGTATTTTTAAAACCTATTTCCACCTTAGCATAGTTTCTTTCTAAAAAATATATATTTTATTTTGTGCAATATTTCTTTAATGCATGTGTATTTGAATAATTGTATATGGAAATGAATGTTTTGAAATGTAAAAATAAGTCTTCTATACCCAACAATTTACATTCCGATGTCATACTAGTTTATTTAAGGACTTGTTTTATAAGTCTTGATTTTCACTCTGTGTAAACTCACTTATTAATGGTGAACTTTGTTTGTAAGCATGGTGTGTGTATGTGTGTGTGTATGTGTATATATATATTATATATATATATATATATATATATATATATATATATATATATATATATATATATATATGGAGAATCTAAAGAGCACATTGCAAAATATCTGTGTATAAATATATAGCATATATACTAAAAGGTTCAGCATCATAGAGAAATTACATTGCACATGCTGCACATGCAAGTTATTACAGAACATACAGATATAATCTGTCCATAAATGTTGGCATAATAGTTTCCTTTGATGCAGGACCTTATTAATCATGTATGTATCCATGTGTTTTAATGAATTGTCCATATAATTGTACAGTAAATGTCAACAGTGTGCCTAATTGTACTATTTTCTTTAAAGAACAAAGCGTCAATCGGAATGTCATGGTCATTTTTTTTAACAGACTGAATAAGACTCTAAATTGTTAGTGTGTGTGTGTGCATTATGCTATTCAAATGTTCAATAGAGCAGCTGAAAACAATATTACACTAATAAAATGGTAACTCGAAGTATTGTTAGCATGTGTTTTGGTGTGGTTTAATATTTATACCTTGCTTAATTAAATGTGATTGCAACCACAGTGAAAAGAAAAGCTGTACTGTGTATTGAAGCATGAGCAACAGGTAAGTTTTAAACTTTGCCATTTAAAATGTAGCCAACATGTGCTACAAGAGAGCAATGTCCTGTATAAGTGAAGACCTCACTGTCGGGCATTTATAGGAGCACTACCCTGCACCTTGCTCTGTGAAGAAAAGTTTTAAGTTAACACCGAGAAAAAAGTTTGAAACCACTTCTGACATCTTTCCCCCCCCCCCCCCCCCCCCCCCCCCCCCCCCCCAAAAAAAAAAAACCCATAGTTTTCAAACATCTCCATGATTGTTGTTTGTTGTTTTTCAGGACCAGTTGTAAGTAAGTTGGCACAGTATTTGTTTGTTCTGATGCTGTCAACTCCTGACTACCAGACTACTGTACTTGCTAATGAAGTAGATGTTCAGGAGTGTGTGCATCCCTGTGCTGTAGGTCACGTTGTCTAAATGTAACTCAACCACTAGGAAGCAGAAGCAACATTTCAGCTTTTTAAATACAACACATTGAAAACAAAAAAGGATCTTCAACACAATATAGGTGGAAAGTTGTGACAATGTTGCTAGGGATAATGATGAAAGTGTATTTTTAGTCTTTCATTTGTGTGCTAAAAGTTAATCACATTTTCTTTTTTATACAAGATAATCAAAGATTATATGAAATAAGTGATTGGGTATTTCTAAATTAACATATCAGTGTCATTCAGATGCTGAAAAAAAAATCAAATGATTTTAATTTACATACCAGGCTGTAAAGTAATGCAGCCTGGTATAGGTAGGTAATTCGTAACGTACCTTTAAATGTTGAGAGAGGCAGGTAGCTGCTGTACTTAGCAAGCTAAGCATTTACTTGCAATACTTACAATCAAGTCAGAAAAAATTTTCAATCTCTAACAATAAATACTTTCATAACACAGAACTCATTGTCTCAAATAGAGTAGTCAAATATCATTCCAGTATACTTGTAATGTATATTGTTAACTGATAATCTTTTGTTTTAATGCAATTGAATTGTTTTAAACTGAATAAGATATTTTATTTAGTTTTACAGACATTCAGGATATGTGATACAGTAGTAGGGCAATATTATGAGAATGATCTGTGTAAATATTATCCAAAGTCACTGCATAAAGGATCTAGATAAAACATTTAAAAAAAAAAAAAAAAAAAACATATTTTTGTGTGACCTACACCTTGTCACAGTACTGTGTTTTCAGGATGACAATGCCTCTGTCTATGACCTAGTTGGTATCTACAACTCAAAACATGCTTCAATAAAATTATCAAATGATCTGTGGGATTTATTGTACTTCATAGGATTATACATATAGACAATCGCTGACCCCAACTGCATTCAGTTCAGCACTTCCAAAAAATCTTCTTGGCATTTACTGTAGGTCCAGTGACTGGTTGCACCTGGATTCATCCACACAAACAGTATATTAATTGAATGATCAGTTAATTTATCAGTTAAATTAATTGAAGTAGAGAACTCTGCTAATAAGATTTTCTACTTGTAGAAATGCTTCTTGCACTTAGTAGAATAGTAACAGCTTAGTTTAAGAAGGGAAAAAAAAATGTTGGCCTCGATGCAAGGTGACCCAAACAGACCTCGCTGACTGAGACACTGTGCTCACTGTTGTATCACAACTTAATATATTCAATGTTTAATGTATTTTGATCTTTTGACTTGTAGCTTTTTGGGTCCAGGTTGATAAACACATAAACCTTTGATTATATTGGCTTCTTACACAATGCACAACAACATTTTAGAATTCTCTAGGACAAGTTCAATTATTGGTATAGTACCAGAAATGGCAGTGTGTAGGGGTACACCCGCCCCTGTGCGTATTTTGTGTTTTATGTATGTATTTATTGGTGTAAGGGGTGTGGTATTATTATGATTTAAAATGTAAATGTATTTGGCCACGGGTGTTTCACAAATAGTTGCAGACTGTGCCTGGACTCAATTGAATGATGCATTAGCAATCGAGTCCCGATACCGTTGCATAAAACAAGCACAAATCTCTCACTTGGGGTTGGGTGTTCAGAGGAGAGAATGTGATAAGAGATGGGAGAAATAAATAGAAGGAAAGTAAACAATTGCTACTCGTGCTGGAAGGACCAGCACGATTCTTTGTTTATGTGTTTGTACACTCAGTTTTGTTTGTCTGTCTCTTTGGGCCATCGTGCCATTTATTTTGTATCAGTGTTTTTTATTCAACCTTTTTTTTTATCAACTTACAATAAACAAGAGCATCAGCACTTTACACGCAGTACTGTGTCCATTGTCTTCCTGCTCTGACATCAGCCTCAAGCCATCCTTGCCACAGGCAGTCATTTTACAAATGGCATAATGCCTGGGAAACAGACATATAACTAGGTTCAGTCACTGGTGCAATGTGGGGGGAAAGAAATGTACACACCCCTACTGTAGTTTGTTTTATTGTATTTGTTCAATGTATGTGTGTGTGTGTGTGTGTGTATATATATAGTATGTGAAATACATATTTGTTTATATATATATATATATATATATATATATCTGTACGTGACTAGACAGTGTTTCAATAAGCAGACAGAAATGTGCCCCCGTCCTTTGCTATACAGAAGTATTCTGTCTTCTACAGACATGTTGTCGTTATAGTAAGCTAACACTGTCTATATTATATTATTATTAGATATATTATCCATATATCATATATAATATTATATCTCTATATATAGTAAGCTATTCTTAATTTTGTCCAGGTCCAGCTATTCTTAATAAGTTTCCAGGCAGGGGAACAGTAACATATCACTTGGTGACTGATTACCTGCTTTGGAAGCTAGTTCTGTATGATTTGCAGATGTTTTAATAAATAGCACCTAGCTACTAAAAAATGAAAATTGTAAAATGTTCAAAGAGACAAAAAAAAACAGAGGTCCTTTAATATTCTACCAACCACCTGCAGTGTTAAAATCAAAACAAACCATCATTCTGCAGGTTTTCCCCCAGTCTGTACTTTTAGAGGAGCTGGGCCCTGCTTGGTGAAATAGCTTTTATCTTATGATGTATAATATCCAGCTGTTTGACATTTATCATACAGACTGCCAGAGTGAGTGGCCTCTGATTATCATCCGTGCATGACAGTCTGAAATTCACATCCCTGTGCTACTATTAAGTGCAAGTCAAAACAAGTAGACCAGTGTCAACTACAGTTGCTTCATATATCACTTCATCAGTCTTTTTAATATTACATACTTTATGACCTGCAGCCGTCTTTCAGCAAAACTTCATACTTCATCCCTTAACTGTACCTTTTATAAAGTACTCTCCCAGACGTGTATTGTACACCAACACTTTTTAAATTACAATGAAGAAAAACATTTACCTCCTAAAGATCCGAAACCTGAATATCCTATTCCAAAGCTGCTCAACTGAATCTGCCCCCGATGGCATAAAATGACAGCACTCACAGACCTCAGCATACTTTTTCCTTCAAGTCTGCTGCAATCATGAATTCAGTGACCTTGAAGGGTAATGGTTACATTTCTGTCTTGGGGAACCAAGGTTTTGATAATAACATAACATTCCCTTTCAAGTATGAAATGTAACCATTATCTAATGGGTGAGTATACCAAAGATGTTGTGAGGGAAATATTGCAGAACGACTGGAAGGCTAAGCAGAGACTGTCTTGTGCGTTGCCATTAGGAACCCCAGAGACACTCACCTCTATGCCTGTGTTGTAACGGTTGACTCTGAAGCCTCCCTCAACACTCTAGTTTATAAGTCTACAGAACCTAGTAAAGGTATGGGGAGTAGCCCACACCAGTGCATTGGACATTTCCTTGACAGATGCACCCTGGAATTACACCCACAAAGTTGCCATGCCCCTGGAGGACTGGGCAGTGAGCTTTCTGGAGGGGGCAAGTTGATCAGCTCATAGGTAGTCCTGGCTGTGTCTGCTATCAATTTAGCCTCTGCTTAGACAGGGTTTGACCATGAGACTTAGTCCCAGAGCAGACTGCCTCCAACTTTTCTTCCTATCAACATAGTATGCCAGGGCCTGCACTAGGCAGTGTATAGAGCTGCAGTTCCCTGTCAGACTGGAAGGAAGCCATCAATTCCACAGATATGTTTGACATGGAATATCGAAATTGTCTTCAGCAAAAGGCAGGATTCGTACATTTGTCCTGGCAAACAGTCGCTTGAGCAATAAATATCTTAGATCAGCTGAATGCATGTGCTCAAATGAAGGTTTCAAGAGTGTATGGAGCACCACGTTTAAACTCCAGTGAGGAACAATGTCCTTCATATGCGACCGAAGCCACCAAACCCCTTTCTCAAATGTGCCTGCCAGGAAGCTGAGCTCCTGGGGAGACCGAGCCAATTTCTACATGGCAAACTGAATGGTTGCCAGATAGACCTTTAATGTAAAGGTATGATTTCCCCTCATCAAGTAGGTCCTGCAAAAATGACAGCATTACTGCCATGGGACAAGTCGTGCAGTTGAACGTATGAGGCAGACACAATGTCTGAAAGATGCTCCACTTGTATCCGTAATGAGCTGTGAGTCTTTTGGGATAGGTCTCTACCAACTTTGCACACCTAGATTTGGCAATATTTGACCATTCTTCTTTACAAAACTGTTCAAGCTCTGTTAAGTTCCTTCAGGAGTGTTGATGGACAGCAATCTTCAAGTCATACCACAAATTTTCAACTGGATTCAGGTTGGGGCTCTGACTGGGCCACTCAAGGACATTTACCTTTGTGTTCCTTAACCAGTCCCATGTAGCTTTGGCTGTGTGCCTTGGGTCGTTTTCATGTTGAAAGGTGAACTTCCATCCCAGTTTTAGCTTTCTTGTAGAAGGCAGCAGGTTTTCCTCAAGGACTTCTCTGTACTTTGCTCCATCCATTTTCCCTTCTTTACAGACAAGTGTCCCAGTCCCTGCCGATGAGAAACATCCCCATAACATGATGCTGCCACCACCATGCTTCACATTAGGGATGGTGTTCTTTGGGTGATGTGGTGTGTTGGGCATGCGCCAAACATAGTGCTTTGCATCTAGGCCAAAAAGTTCCATTTTAGTTTCGTCAGACCACAAAACCTTTTGCCACATGGCTACAGAATCTCCTGAGTGTTTTTTTACATACTTCAAATGGGATTCAACATGAGCTTTTGAGTAATGTCTTCCTACTTGCCACTCTACCATGCAGGCCAGATTTGTGGAATGTTTGGGATATTGTTGTCACATGCACACTTTGACCGGTCTTGGTAATAAAAGCCTGTAACATTTGTAAAGTTGCCATTGGCCTCTTGGTAGACTCTCTGATCTGTCTGCTTCTTGCCCAGTCATCCAGTTTGGAGGGACAGCCTGATCTAGGCAGGGGTCTTGGTGGTGCCATATACCTTCCACTTCTTAATAATTATCTTGACCATGTTCCAAGGGATATTCAAGGCCTTTTATATTTTTTTATACCCATCCTCTGATCTGTGCCTTTCAACAACTTTGTCCCAGATTTCTTTTGAATGAGCCTTGGTGCTCAAGGTTGAGTCTTTGCTTTGAAATGCACTACCCAGCAGAGGGAATCTATAGGAACTGCTGAATTTATCCTGAAATCATGAGAATTGCTACATTGTAACACAGGTGGAGGCCACTTAACTTGGTGTGTGATTTTGAAGGCGATTGGTTACACCTGAGCTAATTTAGGATTGGTAATGCAAGGGGGGGTGGGACACTTACCCAACCAAGCTATTACAGATTTTATTTTTAATGAATTTTCTACAAATTTCTAGAATACTTTTTCACTTGGAAGTTGTGAGGTAGGATGTGTAGATAAATGAAAAAAAAAAACACTATATTAATGCATTTTAATTCAAGGCTATAAGGCAACATATGGTGAACATTTTGAAAGGGGGCGTAGACTTTCTATAGGCGCTGTAAATCTTTAAGCTAATTTAAAGTGTTCATTTTTCTCTCTTTCAAGGCTCTGTGTTAAACCACCTTTCTTTCACTAGACTGAGCAATTCAATCACAGAGATGGGTTTGATTAGCTTTTTGTTTCCTGAGTGCCTGATGCATTCAAGGTGTTAGATCAATCATTATCACTAGGCAAAGCTAGACAAATTAAAGTTAATTCAATTTAGCTTTCTATTAAAATATACAGTATCCACAACATTTGCAATGTATTTCTGATGACAAAGACTGTATGATCTACACAGCCATCAATACCTTTGCTTTGTACAAGCAATGCACCAGGGAAAATATCAACATTTCAGCAGAAACATTTTGATCAGAAAACTGCAAAGCAGCAGGTTGCTGCAGCTTAACCTAGATTCAGTGCTGTACCGAGTGATACACATGAGAGAAAATATGTTACTTTTGTTTTAAATTAAAACATAATTTTGTTTTTACAGTTTTGTTTGTACATATACCTGTTTACAACCATTTACACGCTAGTTTCTTTTGAAATGTTTATTTTATTATAGTTTTTCATTTTTTGAAGTTGTGCTTTACATGTGGGAAGAAGCCCCTTTTATGTTTCATTGTTCATTTACATACACCCTTTTGGCTGTGTAGATGTTTGATGTGATGTGCTTGAATAAAACTTTTGAGTTGTATCCGATAGTTTGAGTTTCATTTGAATACTGACATTGTTTAAAATGTAACCGCCATAATGACTACCGGTGGCGGTTTTAAGTATGAGTACAACCACTAGGGATGAAATGATAGTAAACTTCCACGATATGAATAATTGAGAACCCACTCTTTCACGATACACTGATTATCACGTAGTAGCTGTTATTTTTCAATTACTTAGTTAACTGAATAAAAAGAAAAAAATAACAAGTTATGTCATTTTTTTCACTATGGAATATGGTCTGCAACACAAGGAAGCTACAGACTTTAAAAAAGTAAGATTCTAGCAAGAATGAAAAAAATTACTAGCACACAGGTGGAAGAAAAATAATCTTAATGAAATGGTCCTTATATTACCATTTAATAGTTGCAAAACATGACACCTTTATTTGAGTCTGTCAAAATGGGACTGCAAGCTTTTTTTCTCCTGCTTTATTTACACATTTTATTTATGTATTTCACGGGGCGTGAGCTGGGGGTGTAAGGATAGGGCAGAAGCAGCAAAAATGACCAGACCTAGGATAGAAGAGCGGATGAGGCCGACTCTAGTAGCAGACCAGCGAAGCTGGACATGGAAGCTAGGATAGAAGGTGGTCACTGACTGAAGGCAGCAATGCCAACACAACCCAGGAGCAAAGGACCCAGCAACTGAAAACACATACAAGGGTTATGACTCGGGGAGCCACCCCTCAGGAGGAAGATGGTTCCGGAAGACCGGGACACTAAAGGAGATAAAGAGGGAGAGGTACCCAGCGTCTGAGACTTCTGTAAAGGGGCGCTCGTTAAATCCCCAATTGGCCGAGACTTTTTGCTGTCTGGGACCTGAAATAAGAACGAGGCATAGAGGTTAGTATGGGACTCGAGCACGGAGTAGCCACGTCCCAAATTGAGGCAGAATATGGAACAGAGCCTTGAGTGAGGCAAAATAAGCACAGGAGCTGTGAAAGAATAGAGTGTGGCCGGGGGTCCGCTCTGACTCACATGGTGAGAACCCCCCTGAAGGTAAAGGGAGGCTGATGCCTAGCTCTGAGGTCGGGGAAGTGAGACTCACTTGCCCCCCAAAGGATGGACCCCCGGCTCCTCACGAAATCTCCCACACCGTGAGATGAACAAAAGACAGAACATGCCAGCACATAACAAACAAAAGACCAGATGGACAAATGGGACAAACAGGAGGATGGTTAGTAATTTAGTAGGATGTGACTATGTGTATAACTGCTGCTCAGTGGAGAGAAAGAAACACTTTGAGGCTGATTAGGGGAAAACCTCTAGTGGCCCCGGCAGACAGGTAGCCCCCACTCTGGGCATGCTAGCAATTTTAGAAGGAGCAGCAACTATATCAGAAAAGGATGAATGAATGTAGGAATTCACTGCAGTGGAGGACCAGCTCCCCCACATTTGTAATCAGGCTGGGGGAGGGAGGGGGGGGTGTCGAGGAGGGAAGCCTGCTCTGGAGGCAAAGGTGGAGAGGAGGGAGGCCTGTTTGGAGGAGAGGGTGGAGTCGAGGAGGGAGGCCTGCTCGGAGCGAGTAGGGAGGTCTGCTCGGAGGCGAGGGTGGTCAAGGAGGGAGGCCTGCTCAGAGGAGAGGGTAGAATCTAGGAGGGAGGCCTGCTCTGGAGGCAAGGGTGGAGAGGAGTGAGGCCTTCTCAGAGGTGAGAATGGAAGCGAGTGATGATAGGAGTGAGGGGAATCAATGAACAGAGAGTCTGAGGAGGGGGGTTCCTGCTGGAGTGATACCTTGAAAAGGGGGATAGGGGTCTTGATACTTAACTGGTGAGTGGAACGACCTTGCTGAATCCGTCTTGGAGGTATGCAGCCAAGTGATGGAGTAAGCATGGAAGGCGGCCGAGAGGCAACTGATCTCCATGGGTTCATCCTTGTAGGGGGAGAAGCGGATTTTCTGAAGAGTGGAAATTACCAAACGGAGAATGTATGTTAATATAGACAAACAGGAATATGAGGCAAGGGGAAAACTTTTAGGAATCCCACAGAGGATCAGGCGGAATGCTGGTATGGAGAGACTGGAGGGAGATGGAGAGAATCCCTAGCATGGACGATGAGAGCCAGGATCCGGTTTTGATTGAAGGGCTATTGATAATTCGATTCTGGGCGCAGAAGGTTGAAGACACTAAGCAGGCTGTAGAATAGGAGCTCTTGAACAAGGGGCGAGGGCTGCAGACATGTAATGCTGAGCAGATTGAAGAAGGTTACTGAGAGTAGGAGTCAGTCAAATAGCATCTGGAGAAGCTGGGGATTCTGGATGGGGGTTGTAGAAGCAGATAGGACCAGCTGACTGAAATTGGATACCAAAAGCAGAGGCAGAAGGAGAGCTGGAACTGAGGGCTGAGGCATCAGCTGGACTGAACGAACATATGAATCTGCTACTGGGGAAGCTTGGCGCCTTTGCACCCCATATTCTAGAAATGAGGGCAGAGAGATGAGATGCCACCTTTCTATGTGTTAGTCAATACAGGATTGATCAGCGGTTTGCTACTATCATGTCTGCTTGAGATGGAAAAGGTAAACTCACATTCAGAGATTTGGGTTTCACAACTCCAGTTATTCTCTTAATAGTGGAAATCCTTAGCTCATAATCAAGACAGATTTCTAATCTCGTACCATGTCTCAAAACCAAGTATTAATGCTGTAACATTTGAGAGGATGGGCGGAGATAGGAATAGGATTGTTGAGGAAGTGCCCCATATTTTGATTAGTAGGGATTAGTGTTAGCCTTGAACGTGGGAATGCTGCCACAATCTGTGTATTGGAGGAAGGCTGGAGCAATGGAGGCTCTGGAGAAGTGCAGTTGCAGATTTAAACAGTAAACTAGAGCAACTTTTGCATGCTGTACTAGTGAGCAGATCTGAAGAGGGAGTGGACTGTAATGAGGAGCAATTAGCAGTAGAGGGCAGGATCTGCTGAAGTGAGCAGAGGTCTGAGGAAGAAAACAATGGAGTACTGTCAGTAGTGTGCAGAGGCCCAGCTGTAGAGAGCAGGGATCTGCAATCGAGAAAAGAGGACTACCATCGGTAAAGTGCGTGGTCTGCTGCAGAGAGTAGGGATGGCTGAATGCAGTAGATATTGGTCTTTCAGTCTTTTGAAAATTTAGATGGAGCCAAAGATGGGGCTGCTTTTGGGAGAGATGAAAAATGCAGAGATCTGAGACCGCTGCAGAACCAGAGAGGATGAAGAATGTGTTGCTCAGAGGCATCTGCAAAACCTATTGATTGGTCGGGAGCAGTTTGAGAGTATTGTCTATTTGGGGTAGGAGGATATGACTGGAATGTTGATAATCATAGGACATGGTTCCGTGACTGACTGGCGGCTCACGTTGATGAAATGATGACTTTGAAAGTTGAATAAGGTGCCTTGATGAAGCTGGTCGGATTGGAGAAGCAGCACCAGATGAGGAAATATGAATCTGGGAACAGGAATAAGTCACGGGAATGGATGCCTGATGCAGGGAAGCTGGACGTTACTGTGATGGTAGATATTGAGCATCTTTAAAACAGCAGAGTAAGGTTGCTTCATGACCAGGTCCTTGAAGAGGGGAAGAGTTGAAATTGGAGAATGTCAGTTGCTACAAAACGTTGAGGAGGAGGGGGCTCCTGAGAATCCCTCAGAGTGACAACAAATTACAGGAATGTATAGAAAAACTGGAGCGTGTGAGCTTCACAGTGATTGCAAACCAGCTTAAAGTCAATATAAAATATGTGGTGTTACACTGCCATCTAGCTGTTATGATTGGAATTAACCATTGGCTGAGTGAAGCTGGGTAGAGTATATTTGGTTATTGTGATTAAAATCCTTGTCAGTGTAGAACAACAATTGCATATTCTTTTAGATTTGAATATCTTCATTACATGTTTTAGGACAGTTAGTCATGTATATAAATACATTAACACAGTATTTAGATGTCACAGTTCGACGAGTTGAATAAGCCCTTGCAGATTGTGAAAGCACGGCAGCAGCAAGCCAGAAGATTGCAATACTGAGGCGTGGAGCTCGCAGTGCGGATGAAGCTGCCTGGTCACCATGGCGACTTACCGCTCCCCGCAGTCACTCAATGAGGGTTTTGTCGTGGTAGCCATGGACTGAGAGAAGACGGTGGAAATGTTGCAGAACAGCAGTGTTGTTGGAGCATGTTGTGACCAGTCAAAAGCTCAAGCCGCAACAGATTGAAATGGAGTATGAAATGGGCTGGATAGGTCTCTAAAACATTGAACGTAGCTAATAGAAATCCAGGGCAGGATCTTCTGAAGGAAAAGTAAATTGTGCTGGCTCTGGGAGCGGGGGAGGGGCACTTGATTGCAAGCAAAGAGTAAAGGATAATTCAGCTTTGTGGTGGATTTAAATAGGGGAGCTAAGGCAAGGCAAACGCTGACGACGGGAATGTTGATGTTTTGTTGAAGGAGCTTTGAAAGTTTTAGCGGAGGGACAGTCCGTCTAATAAAGACGAGGACAAGTAAAGTAATGAAGCTGTGGTTTGGACGGTGCTGTTGCTGGGCTGGGAGCTGGATGGAGCAGGAAAGACTAATGCTGGAGCTCCTGCAGCTGAATAGAGTAGCTGAATGATGACAAGCAGCACCTGAGCAGGTAGGAAAATAATTGATATCTTGGGAGCGCTGCGCAGAGAATTGACCTCCAGTAAAAGGCAACGAAGTGTAGATTAGCGGTGAAGCACGAAAAACGCTACAAAAACGAAACGCTAGACAGAGAAGGTGCAAGTGATCAGGGCTTAAATAGAGAATAGGTACTAATTGACAGGAAATTGGAAGCTCCGTGCTGCACGCCCCCTGAACTGCGCTGAGTAACATTTAAATGTACTTAGAAACAGTACATGATTACAAAATATGACCTCTCTATTTCTTTCAATACATTTAAAGTACTTCCTTTACACACATACTGCTAACTATTCTCAATTCTTTTTCCAACATTCTGCAAAATAAATAAATTATTTTGTACTATACAACCTGTAAGTATGGAATAAAACAATATGAGCTCTTATGCATATTCCTTTTTTGTCGTTATTTCATTTATAATTTCACAAAAAAACATTTCAATACCGTTATCAACTTTGCCCGAGGTAGCCTGTTTTTCTAGTGGCATAATAACCTAGATAATATTAATATACATTATATACATTTTAATGAATGTATTGAAATTATATACTGATAATTGAGGGTGGAACAGAAGACAATATAGGGAGGGGGTCACACTGGAAAAAAAAGTATGTTATTAAAGTGACCTTGCTTGTTTTCTGCTAATGTTTTTTTTTTAATTCGGAAGGACATGTTTGAAGTTGTTTCTGCTTTTGTTGTTGTGCTTTTGCCACATTCGTACATCCTACGGTCCTGTATTTCCCCGCTATATACATATTTTTTGTAGTGAAAGTACACACTAGGGCTGTTAGTTAAGCCTCAAAATAGCAATCGATTAATTGGGTACACAGAATATAATCGTTCTAGTAAATATCGATGATTGTACCATACATTGTACGTTATCATTTTAATAGCATTGCAGTTCAGTAAAAGCGTGTGCACAGCAATTGAATGCGTGGGGTAATTACGCCTGGGTAGCGTCAAGAGAAAAAGAAAAAGAAAACATAACATTCGCAACAAGCCTAACAGGTTTACAGTCCTTTGGAATGTAAGCTGTATAAACTATACACAAGTTTACCATTTTTTTGTTTTTTGTTTTTTGTTTTAACTCAGTGACAGCTGTATCATCATGCATTGCATTTTGTTAATACTGTACCACCTAACCTTCATTATCTGTGAAACACAATCCAGAAATCTGTCCTAAAATATAATAATAATAATAATAATAATAATAATAATAATAATAATAATAATAATAATAATAATAATAAATGATTTACTTAGCACAAATTGCATACCCAGGAATAGCTGATCCTTACTTCAAAATTATGTTTAACATCATTGCTCATTTATTTATTTTTAACCTTATTGAATATTGTTAAACATTCATTATATAACAGTTCATTTTCAAACTCCAAAGCAGCACAAGCTATATACAGTAATTTTTTCAATATGCACAACTCATTTACAGGCTGTTTGCCAGGAATACAAGCCTGCCCTCCTGCTTTGGATACAACAAGGTGTCGCAGGGTTTTTTTTTTGGTTTTCATTTTTTTTTTGCACATTGATTACACAGAGGAGCGTATTTACAAGGAATTTTCAAAACTGATTCGTTGATAGGATGGGACCAGCAAATCAGATGCTAGATAACACGAGCATAAAAACAAGAGCATGTTCGTAGCAGCCCTAGTACACAACAATGATTTTACCCTTATTTGGAGAGAGTATGTGACTATCGTTTTCTACGAATATTCGTAATCACGATATATCATACTATCGAAAAATCACTTCATTCCTAATAACCATGGCGGTTCTAGTGTTAAAAGAAATTCATTCTGTAGACAGATGCTTCGGAGGTTGGGCTTGGGACAGTACCCTCACAGGAAATAGAGGGAGAAGAGCACCCAATAATATTCCTTAGTGAAAAACTGTTGACAAGGGAATGTAAATATGTTGTTGTTGACAAAAAATGTTTGGCTATCAAATCGGTGTGAGACACACTAAAATATTACCTATTGGGACGTGAATTCACACTGGTGACAGACCATGGCCCTCTTAAATGGATGAAGATGAACAAAGAAAGGAATGCTAAAGTCACTCACTGGTTTCATCTCTGCAGCCCTTCCATTTTAAGATTGAGCATCATATGGGCTTGAAAAATAATAATGCAGATGGGTTGTCCAGCGTTCACTGCCTCTCAGCAAGAAATTCTCTAACCCATGGGTTTGAGCTTATTAGGGGAGGGATTTGTGTCACAGCGATGTTGCCGATGCTCAGTTCATTTCGTCGACCACTTTTTGCGATGCCATCGAAGTCGGAGGTTTTAAAATTGCTAATGTTTACTAGCCTCCGAGTGCCAACTGGGACAGTCAAGTTCTACCGGTGCTTCGTCACCCCGCTATCTACGTGGGGGATTTCAACAGCCACCATTCAGACTGGGGATATGAGGATGTATCCAATGACGGTGACAGCCTTGTTACTTGGGCCTCCAGAAACGACATTATCCTGTCAAATGACTCAAAACAACCAGGTTCCTTCCACTCAGCCCGCTGGTCCAAAGATTACTCACTGGACTTATGTTGGGCGAGCACTTGAATGGTCGTTCCCAACCTATTGCTAGAACGATCCTCAGTGACTTTCCACATTCCCAGCACAGACCATCACTGATACATATTGGTCTGTGCCTACCAACAATCCGCAGCTCAAACAAGCTTCGTTGGAACTTCAGAAAGGCAGACTGGGAGAAGTTTAGAGATATAGCCGACTGCAGCATTCCAACGATTCCACTTCGCTTCATTCCGGTTAAAGAGGCGTACAACCGCTTCCGTCAAGCAATCTTCAAAGCAGCAACTTCATCAGTTCCAAGAGGCTGAAGACCGGTGTACATCCCGTGCCTGGACGATGAATGTGAGGCTCTGTTGAAAGAGTACGAAGATTCAGGAGACCCAGAGATTGCGGACCAATTGCTGGAATCATTGGATGCAGCCAGAACAGCGCGCTGGGAGGAATCAACAAGTAACCTCGATTTCACCCACTCAAGCAGGAAGGCATGGAACTTGATCCGCTGACTTGGTACATCCCAGAAACCTCTTTCATGTAGCTGCCCAGGAGTGATGGCAAACCAGGTGGCCACTCACCTGATAGAGGTTGGCAAAGCACCTCTCGAGAAACAATGGAAGAAGCGTGTAAGAGACGAGTGGCGCCAACTCCACTGAAGGAGTACTGGTCAGGCCACAGTTAATCCAGTCACACCTGCTGAATTGGCAGAAGCTCTAAACAGAATGAAATCTGGAACCGCCATGGACTATGACAACATCCCCCCAGAATTCCTGAAGCATTTAGGACCACGGATAAGGTCCTGGCTGGCTGAGTTTCTAACGCGTGTCCTGTCAGAGCACCACATGCCACGAGTTTGGCAATACTCAAAAGTCATCGCTATCCTGAAACCGGGTAAGGACCTTCTCGTCGCAGCAAGTTACAGACCTACATCATTGCTTTCAGTATGCTACAAGGTCCTGGAGCGGGTGATCCTTAAACGCATTACCCATGCATTGAGTGGATCCTCCCAATTGAAGAAGCAAGTTTCAGAGCAGGAGGACAAGTCCTGGCTCTAGCTACCTTCATCAAAAACGGCTTCCAGCGGAAGTTTAAAACCGGCGCTGTTTTCCTGGATTTAACTGCAGCGTACAACACTGTCTGGCACACAGGCCTCTTGTTAAAACTGTCAAAATCCTTGCCAGCTTGGGTTCCAGATGTCGTGGAGTTCCTGCTGCAAGACCTGAGGATACGAGTACACATGGGTGAAAAAGTGAGCAGGTGGCGGATTCAGCAGAACGTTCTCCCACAAGGATTTGTTCTCGCACCCACTCTCTTCAATGTGTCTTAGACCTTCCTCATACAAGATCCAGCAAGTTCATGTATGCGGACAACATCTGCTATGCCACACAAGCCCAAGATTTCGAAGAACTCGAAGAGCATCTCAACATCGATATAGCAATCCATCTATTGCAAAAAGTGGCAACTCCAACCAAGCATCACAAAAACTGTCTCAGCAGTTTTTCATCTGCACAATGCAAGTGCTTCACAGTAACTGAATGTAGTCCTAGATGGTAAATGGCTTAAGTGCGATCACAGCCCAATTTACCTCGGTGTTACCCTGGATCGTTCACTGACATTCCACGACCACCTGATAAAGTCAGCCGCGAAAGTCCGTGCACAAAACAACTTGCTGAGTATGTTGGCCGGCATACTATGGGGAGCACGAACACCGGTCCTCCGGTCCACAGTCCTTGCTTTCTGCTACTCAACAGCTGAGTACTGTGCCCCAGTCTGGTGTTGCAGTTCGCATGCAAAGAAAATTGACACTCAGCTGAACTCTGCAATGCGGACAATCTCCGACACTTTTCGCTCAACTCTCGTCCAGTGGCTACCGGTGCTGAGCAACATTACACCTCCACACATTCGGCGCAAGGAAGCAGTGGTCAAAATCGTCAACAAAATCCAGGATAACCCAGCACTACTATTGCATAACTTTATCCTCCATCCACCAAAGGTGCGTCTGGAATCTAGACGTCCAGTCTGGCTGTCACTTCCTGACCCTGATTGGTCATCAACAATCCAGTGGCAAGAGAAGTGGTTCCAGAGCAACACTCTCAACCAATTCTTCATTGCTGACCCAACAGACCGTCCGCCCGGTTTTGACTTGCCACGCTAAGATTGGACTTTACTCAATCGCTATCATACTGGTCACGGTCGGTGTGCAGCGAATGCCTTTTAAACCTGTTTTACTCTGAAAAAAACTATTTTAAACAGCGCGTGTAAAATAAACAGCACATGTGAAAAGAAATTGGACCTGACCCGCCTGACAAGCACTGAATAAATTAACTGCTAAGGGTTAAAACCTGTGGTTACAATAGACTGACCTCTGGATAACAGCCTCGAGTCATCATATGGTGAAATTGCAAGTTTACCTGAATACAATCAAAGTAATTTAATTGAATTATTGAATGAATATGTGCAATTAAGCATGATATAAAACGACTCATTTGTGTTCAGAGCTTTTTTGGGTGTAGTAGGAGAAGGTTGTCACTGGCATGGCGTTGGTGTTGGCGTCGGCATTGGCGCTGGCGAAGGTGAATCTGTTCAAATCATGAGTATGTACCCTGTGTGGAGAAAATATTATGACATTATACTATCTGTCTTATAAGTGTTAACCACTTCTACTTTTGTAAACGAGTAAACAGCTTAGCTGTCCTGTATTTTGAGTTAGTTATCCCTGCCATTATACCGTGTAGTAAGTTCTTCAAATGAAGATGGAATTTATTTTGTCTTTTTGTTGTTTTGAAAACCTTATAAATGCAAGCTTTTGTTTACTGCAATTACTGTCTCCAAAACAGTTTGTATGTGTAATGATCTGCACCCTGCATACGGCCACATTACCACAGCTGTCATTTTATGCCCTCGGGGGCGGGCCATGACTGCGTCATAGGCTCGGCAGCAGCTTTGGTATAGAATATTCAGGTTTTGGGCTTTTAGTAGGTAATTACCCATTAGGTCATGGTTACATTTTGTAATTGAAAGAGAAGCTGTTTATATGTAAATCGCTGCATGTATATGTCATGGAGAAGTGCCTTAGAATTGATACAAACACATTTGTTTAAGTAAGAACACCTCTTATAAAAGTTTCCCATGCTTTTCCCATGGTTATACTATGCATTTACCATATTTACCCTGGTTTTCCATGTTCTTTTAATATGCTTTACCATACTTCTTTGTGCTATACAATATTTATGTTACCATGTTTCAACTGAGCTTCATTAGCTTTTGCTATGCTTTTTCTATGAGAAACTTTGATAAGGAACTAAGGTACGTGGCGGGTGGTCTAGTGGAATCAATCCTTCGGATATCAGTAAATCTCTTACAGTGTAGTTAGTCATGGCTGTTCCCTTAACAAACACTCTTCAGTTGAGTAGCATGGGAGAAATGAAGCAGAGAGAACACCAGGTGAGCAGCGGAGTTCTGGATGAGCTGGAGTGGGCGGGTGGCAGATGCAGGGAGGTCGGTCAAGAGGGACTTGCAGACGGGAAAGAACCAGGGCCTGGATGAGGAGTTGCGTGGAGTAGTTGGTGAGGAAGGGTCAGATTATTTGTATGTTGCTCAGGAAGAAACAGCAGGTGTGTGCTAGATTGGAGATGTGCTGGGAGCTGGAGGGGCAGGGGTACAGGTTTACTCCATGGCTCTTGGCTGAGGAGAAAGCAGAGTGTGAGGCATTCCAGAAGAATGGAGATAAAGAGATCAGAGGAGGGGGAAGATGAGGAGGGGAAGAGGTCAGATTTGGAGAGGTTGAGTTTGAAGTGGTGCAAGTGCATCCAGGAGGAGATAGCAGACAGACAGGTAGAGATACGGGAGGGGATGGTGGGGTCAGGGGCGGGGGGAGAGGAAGATCTGAGCATCATCAACATAGAAATGGTATGATAAACTATAGGATGCGATGTTGGGGCCCAGAGAGCAAATGCAGAGAGAGAGGAGAGGACCCAAGACAGATCCTTGGATATTTTCAGGGTCAGGACCCAACATTTGAATGCCTTTTTTAATCCTTGCAGACAAGAAAAAGTACTGTTAGGGCTGATTCATATGTATGCCGCAGATGAATGCCATAGCCAGGTGCAGACAACTATAAAAATGATGCAGCTTCACTCCGACTATGCAGCAAATGTTAACATTTTTCAACATTACCCGACCCTATGCGATTTCAGGTTGCAGAAAAGGCTGAACAACAAGACTGTGGGTGACAAATTCCAACCTGTCTCATAGAGTCAGAGACCTTTGACTCCAACTGGAAATTATGTCAGAGTCTGAAGTATGAACCAAACTTTAGACTCCCGCTCTGACTGTATCTCCTCGTCTCTCCTATTATATCTCAGCCTGCCAATGTCTTTATCTTGGCTGGGTTTATTCTTCTTACCTCATGGAGTTTAGAAAGCAGAGCCAATTGAAATCTTTTTTAACAATTCCACAAATCCATCCACAATGTGAACTGGCCTGTATGTATTCTCATGCTTCCAAAACTCATCATTCAAGAAGCTCTGAAATGTAAGGCTGTGATCTTTTATCTTTTCAAATATATGATTGTGGGTTAAAGAGAAAACCACAAAAATGCCAGCTCATTTATATAGCATTTCTGCACTGGTTATTGTCCCCAGTAGTCTAGAAATGGAAAAAGTAATTCACCAATCACTGTTTTTAAAAGAAATTTAATCAGGGATTGAGAATTATTTTCTGTATGGTATGTTTCAACAGAACCCTCATACACGACTGGATCGTAGTTGTACACTGTTACTGTATTTCTTTTACAACTAGTGTTTATATATAGTAAAAGAAATACAGTAACAGTTTACAACTACGATCCAGTCGTGTATGAGGGTTCTGTTGAAACATACCATACAGAAAATAATTCTCAATCCCTGATTAAATTTCTTTTAAGAAAACAGCAATTGATGAATTACTTTTTCCATTTCTGGAAAATATATATTCTATATATAGTATATATATAAAAAATATATAGTCGCCACCGCTTAGAACGGGCGGGATTGTGTTAACATGATTCACCTGCAGTAAGCGATGGATGGTATAAACTCCCTCACAATAACCTGACATTCAAAATCACCAGTACAGTAATAAAAAGCAACAAGCGTGTATGCAGTTAAAAATCTTTATTAAGACACTCTTTACACTAATAAAAAAATATGTTAAAAGTATGTCACAAAGACAGCCAGAGTGGGGGACGTCAGACCACAAACAGGAACCAGGAAATAAATGACAGAGAGAGGTGGAGTTTGGTGGAGCTGAGTGAATGGTTTCGCTCAGCGTTTAATGAGTGAACAGAACAGTAAATAAAAAGGTTTGTAACAAAACAAAAAACACAGGACACGGCACATTCGCCAAAACAAAAAGACAAACAAAACGGACTATACAAACAAACACAGTGAGCAATATTTACCTACTATTATTATTATTTATCACAATTATTAGTCTCCTATCCCGTTCTCCACTCACCAAACACACAACCCCGAGTGGGTGAAAACATGCTGCATCCATTTACATTGCTTTCCATGTGATAATGTAGATATCCTTCTGTCTGGTGTTGATGGCTGAAGTGTAATGCTGGCTCCAGGGATCAGCTTATTTTGCCTCCCCAGTGCATCAGCACACACGACGGCTGTGATGCTAGTTCCTGGGATCAACCACAGTGCGGTCTCCCCAGGACATAAGCATGACAACTTTCTGGATTGAGCTAAGTAGGGTACATCTCTGGGGTCTTCAAGTGGGCTCACGACAACTCAAGAGGGCTCGGCAGTGATTCTGGCATCCCAGCATCACCCCCTTCCATCCCCCACTCAACTCAGCCCAGCTTACTTACATTTTCCAGTCTCTAGCAGCTTCCAGCTGTCCTGGGCAAGGCTTGGTTTTAACACCTTTTCTTGGTGATTGCTCTCCTGGACACAAAGACAAAGCAGTCTTGACAGTAGACCAAACTGAAAGCACCAGAGTTTCAGTTTGCTTGGTAAAGTGCTGCTGTCTGTGCTCTTCAACCCATCCACTGCTTGTTGTCTAACTTCTCCTACAAGAACAGTGTCCTTTAGATCCCTGTCGTACCATCTCCCAAGATTTTTCACTGGCTTCTTAGACACTGTTGGTATTGCCTCACCATTAATGTAGAACCTTTTATCTACTACTTTACCTTTTAATTCTAGAGATGCTCATTGATTTAGTGGGCTTGAATTGCATTTGTGCCTATTCAATGTTATTGGTTAATTTGCCCAATAACTGATTAGTGCTGGCTACTGTTGTAGTCATGGTTGTCATGTCATCCATGTATCCTTGAATTGGTGGTAGTTGCATTCCAGAAGCCAAGCGCTCTGCTCCCACTACCCATTTTGATGCCCTAATAATTACTTCTGTTGCCATGGTGAAAGCCAGTGGAGAAATGGTAAATCCTACCATTATTCCAACTTCTAGGCATTGCCATGTAGTGCTGAATTCTGAAGTTGAAAAACTAAATTGTAAATATCCAAAGTAGGCTTTCACTAAATTTGTTATTGTCATCGGTACGCTGAAAAACTCAAATGCTGCCCAAAGAAGTTCATGTGGCACTGAACAATATACATTAGCCAAATCCAGGAATGTCACATGGAGCTCCTTCCTCTTTCTTTTTTTGCTGGTTGAATTTGTTGCCAGAGTACACTGATGTGTTCTAAGCATCCTGTGAAACCTGGAATGCCTGCTTTTTTGTACTGAAGTGTCAATGAAGCAGTTCTTTAATTGACAATCTCTGAGCAATAATGCTGAAGAAAATCTTGCCTTCTACGTTTAATAGGGAAATAGGGCAAAACTGATTGATGCTTGTAGAATCTTTTTCTTTTGGTATAAAGACTCTATCTGCACTGCACCATGCTCTTGGTACAACCTGTTTTTCCCATGCCACATTCATCAATTTCCACAGGATTCATAGAACTCCTGAAGCACTCTTGTGTACTCTGTATGGAACTTCATTAGGCCCTGGAGATGATGACGCCCTTGCTTTTTTCACAGCTTGCTCTACTTCTTTCCCCTTAGGTGCACAGTCCTCCATTTGGTATTTGGGTGGATTGATAGGTGGATGTCTGAAGGAATTGACTGTTTTTTTTTAATCTGTCTGTTTCCTCCAAATATCTCTCCAGCTCAAACTTAGATGATAGTTATATATGATAGGAATAATTTGTACTTTTTCCTTCCTTTTTTCAACTCCAAACCTCTCGCTTCCATATGCGTAGATGATGTCCCCAAATTTATCCAGCTTGTTTTCAACTGTTCCACTTAAGCTTTCCAAAGTAAAATAGAGATCTGTGTTCTCTGTGTCCCACACAGTTTTCTCACAAGCTCTTGACCATTTAACTCCAGGCTTGTGCCCGTTGAGGTTCTTTTCTCTCTTACGATGGTTCATCTAACCAGGATCATTAGGTTCATCACTAGCTGTATCCATGCAAGTCCTCCTTATGTCTATGACATCTGAATTTACTTAGACTTCAGTGGAGCCCTTCACTCCTTTCTGTAAATTTGCAAAAGTTACCAAAAAAAAGAAAACCCATATGACTCAGGCACTGCCCCACTCTTGTTTGTAGACTTAATATAACATATTTGTCTGCAACCATAAATGTATTCAAAGAATGTTTGCAGCCCAATTAACTCTAACACATATTTATCAACTTGTTTTGTTACTAAATCTATTGTCCTATATACTACAGGACGGCTATAATGGTTTCTATGTACATCTGTCACTTTTTGTAGAGGCCTGACACCCCTATGTGATATCACTTGTCCCTTTGTTTTACTTGAGACAATTTCATTCTTCACTCGCTCCTTGGACGATACCCTGGGCTCAGGGCTGTGACAGAAACTGTGTCCCTGTTTATCACAATTAGAGCATGCATATGTTACTACCTGTTGCACATCAAAATTGTAAGGCAAGCTTATATTGTGGTACATAATGCTGTTTGTCTCTTCCTGCATTTCTCCCTCTCACTCTCGTTTTTTGTAAATATCACTGCTGCAGGGTGATGTATTTCATTAGTTGCATAAAAACAGCATATTTTATTTATGAGATCATCATATCCTGTTGTCGGTGAATATATCAACAGGGCTTTTTGAATTAAGAGCTGCTTATATGCTTGGTGGTTGAGACCTGCTGCATGAATGCCGCTATAGTTTGAAAAAGCGTCCCATAGTCTAGAAGTATAGGCAGCAGGATGCTCATTTCTGTCTCGTATTATTGCTTGTATTTTTATCCAGTCTTTGGCAGGTGTTGCGAGAAGGCAGATTAAGCCAGCCCTCCTTTGAGCTTGATTTGCATTTTTACTCTTAACCTTGCCATTCCGGCCGGAATCAAGTGATGGACCTAAACAAGCACATAGCAATACACAGGCATTTGCATCGGTCAACCTGTGTTGATCTACAATCATTTCCAAAGTACTACAAATTATTAACGAGTAGCATTGACATACCTACTTGTTTAACCTATTCTACTCTCGGGGACAAGGGTACAAATCTAGTTGAAGTGGTTGTTTTGTCAGCTGTCACTTTGAACACTACTTTGGTTCTCTTTCACAGAACCAGAGGGGGCTAACAGTGCATAGTGCATAGTTTGTGTACTGGCTAATAGTTTTTTTTTTTTTACCTTAGACAGCCATTTGATCAAGAATAATCACACAGACTCATTTTATTTGTAGTTTTAATGAATCCGAGCATTATTACTACTCCTTCTGTTTGTTAAATGCTTAAAAATGAATTGAGTGATTGCAGACCACGTCAGATCCTAGCTGATAGACAATCTGGGCAGTCCAGTGCCTGTACAAACTTAACAGCATTAATACTTCAAAGCAGTATGGTTACAACATGTTTTGCCCTTGGGCTAGACATGAAAACAAACACTAAAAAGGCCCATACAAAGTCCTAAAGCATCTAATAGAACACTCTCTGATGCTACAATATAATTTCTATCCTTATAGCAATGCTTCAATATAAATGAGATATGAATTCAAGATTATACTTACCCTCTGTTTATATGGAAGTGTTTTTTTTTATAGAATATAAGTAAATACAAGATCTGTCTTCAAAGGCAGAGGCTTCTGAATATGACCAAACAGCTTGTTTTACAAAGTTGAATGACACTTGACTTGAGTTTTCTCTATTTTTTATAGAGATTTTCCTCTGCTTTGTACATCAGAAGACTTAATTAAATCTAAACATGTGGTCTGTTTGGCAGCTCTTATCTTTGAATGACTAATTTATTTTATAAGTCCCGGCAACTCCTTTAAAATTAATTGTATATGATCGCATGTGTTCTACTTTTCTAAACCCTGAAATAGGTGAGGTAATCTTGAAATAATAATATATTTTTCCTGTGTACCGATAAAGACTTGCAGCTTTATGCATTTACCAAGGTTATTAAATTAGGTCATAGCTTATATTGAATTCTTATTCCAAGGTAAGCTATGGCACCAGTGACTTTCAGATAAGGGGGGGCCCATGTCTTAAGTCCGACGGTTTCCAAAGACTAATATGCATTCCAATAACAAAGACGCACAGACAAGCTTTTTTTCTAACATTAGATCATTGCTTGCTCTTCCTTTGCTGCAATAGTTGTTTTTTCTGCAGACTATATCCCTTAAAACACAGTACAGCATTATTGCACTATTTTAACATTGGTACAGTTTTTAATCACATTCTCCAAATGTCCAATTTGTATCCCAAAGACCAGCCTGTTTTCAGCAGGAGTGATGGTTACTCTTAATGGGTCTGTAAAAGCCACTCCAGGATCTTTTATCTATTTCTGCACATCACAGTGTGGATGACAGTCTTTAGGAACTGATACCTGCAAAAAACTTAGACCTTGTTAGCCGGGCTCCCATCTTTACATTCTCAACTCCATCAGGGGGGAAACGCCAAAGATATTAAGGTGGTTCTATTGAAGAGCCATACATCTCTGCCAAATACACTTTTCCCTCAAAAAGGTGCTTGCACCTTGTACAAGGGAGGGAAGGTTTTTAGCATCACTTGTGACACAGCTGTTGCCTCTTTGCCTGGAGTGAGAATTATAGTTTGTATATCAGAGCCATAGAATAAGTAGACTGTGTACTCAGGTTATCATGCAGATTCAATTACTCGTTAGGAAAGAAAGTTTAGTGATCGCCGTTTTCTGTGTCTGAATTAGCCTCGCTGCTTGCATTATCTCCCCATTATATGGGAATTCCGACGGAAGCGATGCGTCCCCATCATAACTCTTAACTGCCAAATCACTTAATTATCCCCAGATGTGCCTCTTCCGTTATGTTTAAACATCTGTGTTAAATAATTATATGTGTCTTGTACCTTTTGTAACTACTTTTTAAGTGTTTAACTTGCCTCAGTAACTGCAATTAAATTGCCACACTTTCTTGCACATTCCTCTAAATTATATTACTGAAATCCTGATTTCTCCATCATGTCATCCTTTCCTATTTTTAAATGTTTCTCCTTCAAACCATATATCACGAAAGCCAACTTATTTTTCTTTGTCATTGTGGGTCAGTTTCAAACAAGTTTGCAACCTTTTCGTCATGTTCAAATTCATTCTCCAAATTCTGTATCATGAATTCACAATGATCGCCATGTTTTGTTATTTCTTTATAAAATCCTCCTTTACTAATTATCGCTCAATTTAACAAATTAACAAACTATTTGTTTAATTTCAGTGTGTGCACAGTCTAAGTAAGGAATCTGTAGAATTTCCACCACTGTGCCAACTGATTTAGTTTTAAAGTGTGACAAATATAACTGCTTCAACTACTTCAAATTCTTAATCCTTAGTCCAACAGACGGCTGAAAATACCAAGGTAGCTGTAATACAGAGCTACTCTGAATGTAACAATTACCACAACACTACGACTGGTTAACTGATACCCCAGTGTCACAAAGATGGCTGAAGTGGGCAGCGTCAGAACCAGAAAAAGGAATGAACACAAAGACAGATGTTGTGAAATGATGATGGCGCTTGCTTGCGCCGGTTTATTGTAAATAAAACAGTTGAACAAACAGAAACAGGACACAACACTCTATGCCAAAATAAAAAGACAAACAAAAAAAGACTAAAACTTTACAAACGGTGAGCAGATCGACAAGCAAACACGGTGAGTTAAATAAACAAGTATCGTGCTGGTCCCACCAGCACGCAGTAGCAATTGAAATTGTAACTCTCCTACTCTCTCTCCCGTTCTCCACTCACCGAACACCCAACAAACCGCGAGTGAGTAAAACGTGCATCTATATATACTGTTGTGCTGGGATTCAATTACTAGTTAATTATTCACTTGAATCCCAGCACGTGAATTAATTATGTGCAACCTTGTGCTCACATATTAATTACTTTATGTGAAGTGATGTACAATCCCGTGCCTAAATACAAATATACATTTTAAACACTTGTGTTACACAGACCCGTTTATCTCCCGTGTACCAATGACTAAACACCAACATTTAACAAACCACACGCAACATAACGGATAATATACACAGGGGCGGGCACTTTGTCACACCCAGTAAGACAATTACAATTATGCTTCAAGAAATGTCTCTGAAACGTAATATTCTGTATCCGCAAGAATTTTATCACAACAAACAGGAACTACTTGCATGTGTCCTATACACCAGTTCTGCACTGTTATTAGCAGATCCAAAATCTTTGGATCCACAATCCAAAAAACAATGTACTATACAAGTGTAACCGAATCTGATTTTCAATAAAAACAGTTTAAACTTTTGTGGTCCTATGTCAGACCATGTCCGCAATTACAATTTTCCCTTTCCGGTCTGATATGCACCATAGAGATAACAGGGGCATAAACAAAGATAGCTTCTTCTGCATCACAGTAGAGCTTTTTGAAATGTTGTAGTAATAAAATA
This sequence comes from Polyodon spathula, assembly GCF_017654505.1. Classification (NCBI taxonomy): domain Eukaryota; kingdom Metazoa; phylum Chordata; class Actinopteri; order Acipenseriformes; family Polyodontidae; genus Polyodon; species Polyodon spathula. The sequence goes on along the minus strand of NC_054536.1, from coordinate 88,665,813 downwards.
ATGACTTGGATCGCATTATTGAAGAGTTTGGTGATAAAACAAGTGATCAGAAGATGATTTATCAGTATGCACGACTATGAAGAGGTATGTGATAAATACAGTGAACAAGGGGTGGGGCTTGACTGGAGATGCAGTACTGATGTCCTATTCATATGCATTGCCTTTTAAACCTGCTTTACTGTGGAAAAAAATACCTTTAAACAGCGCTTGTAAAATAAACAGCAAGTGTGAAAATAAATTGACTTGCCTCACAGGCGCTAAATAAATGGATTGGTAAGGGTTAATTCCAGAACAGAGGAAAATATAGATACAATCCAATAAGTACATCACATGCAAACTGCAAGCAACATCATGAAACAAGCAAAAGCTATAAGTTGACACAGTGTAGCACCCTTATCGATGGAATGAAATTCGGTTTAGTGAGGATTTGATAAGGGTCCAGACATACAGTTCTGCAGTTAATATACATGATAAAAGCTAGCCCCCCTGCTTCCATCAGTCCAAGCCAACACATTGTCTGTGATAACCGGCTTTTAACATCTATGCTGAAATCTGCTGTATATAGGGGAAATGTCACCTTGAAAACAAGGATCTTCCGCCAAAGTTCAAAGGGCTTTTTAAACTTCAGAATAATCAGATCCCACTCTGTTTCCCTGGACGGACAGGGCCTTTTGGTGGTGTGTAAGATTACAGGGAAAGAGATAATTCATGATTCATGATTCCTGCTATAACAAGAGAATTGTAAAATGGTCACAATTAATACAATCTTACAATGTCTTATGAAACAGCCTTATCAACTATGCAAGAATATAAAGGTTACAAACGAGAGGAGGCCATTCTGCCTATCTTGCTTGTTTGGTTGTTCATAGCTTATTGATCCCAGAATCTCATCGAGCAGCTTTTTGAAGGATCCCAGGGTGTCAGCTTCAACAACATTACTGGCGAGTTGGTTCCAGACCCTCACGATTAGTGCCTCCTTTTTTCTTTTCTGAATGCCCCTTTGTCTAATCTCCATTTGTGACCCCTGGTCCTTGTTTCTTTTTTCAGGTCAAAAAAGTCCCTTGGGTCGACATTGTCAGTACTTTTTAGAATTCTGATTGCTTGAATCAGATCACCGCGTAGTCTTCTTTGTTCAAGACTGAATAGATTAAACTGTTTTAGCCTGTCTGCATATGACATGCCTTTTAAACCTGGAAAAATTGTGGTTGCTCTTCTTTGCACTCTTTCTAGAGCAGCAATATCCTTTTTGTAGCAAGCTGACCAGAACTGAACACAATATTCTAGATGAGGTCTTACTAATGCATTGCAAAGTTTTAAGATTACTTCCTTTGATTTAAATTCAACACTTTTCATAATATATCTGAGAATTTTGTTGGCATTTTTTTATAGTTTCCCCGTATAGTCTAGATAAAGTCATTTCTGAGTCAACATAAACTCCTAGATCTTTTTCACAGATTCCTTCTTCAATTTCAGTGTCTCCCATATGGTATTTATAATGCACATTTTTATTTCCTGCATGCAGTACCTTACACTTTTCTATATTAAATGTAATTTGCCATGCGTCTGCCCAGTTTTGAATGCTGTCTAGATCATTTTGAATGACCTTTGCTGCTGCAACAGTGTTTGCCACTCCTATTTTTGTGTCATCTGCAAATTTAACAAGTTTGCTTACTATAACAGAATCTAAGTCATTAATGTAGCTTAGGAATAGCAGAGGACCTAGTACTCATCCCTGTAGTACATCACTTGTTACTTCGTTCCATTTAGAGGTTTCTCCTCTAATCAGTACTTTCTGTTTTCTACATGTTAACCACTCCCTAATCCATGTGCATGCATTTCCTTGAATCCCTACTACATTCAGTTTGACTATCTTTTATGCAGGATTTTGTCAAAAGCTTTCTGGAACTCTAAATAAACTATGTCATATGCTTTGCTGTTATCCATTGTTGCATCCTAAAAAAATCAAGCAGGTTAGTTAGACACAATCTCCCTTTCCTAAAACCATGCCTACTGTCTCCCATTATACTGTTACCATATAGGTAGTTTTCCATTTTGGATCTCATTATAGTTTCAATAAGTTTACATGTAATAGAAGTCAGGTTTATTGGTCTGTAGTTACCTGGTTCGGTTTTGTCTCCCTTTCTGTGGATCAGTATTACCTTTTCAATTCTCCAGTCTGTCGGTACAACCATTGTGTCAAAGGACTGTTGCATGATCTAGGTTAGCGGTTTGCAAATAACTTATTTCATTTCTTTGAGTACTATTGGGGGGATCTCATCCTGCGCAGGGGATTTGTTTTTATTTTAAGAGCTCCTAGTCCTTTAACACTTCTGCCTCTTATGCTAAATTTATTTAAAACTGGATAGGAACAGGTCAACATGTGGAGCATGTTGCCTGTATCCTCTTTTGTAAAAACTTGTGAAACGTAATCATTGATATATTTGCTATTTTTTTCTCTTTTGTCTTATGATTTTACCTCCTCTTTGAATGTTCTCTTGTTTTTATAATATTGGAAAAAAACTTTCTAATTGGTTTTAGCCCCCTTAACAATGTTCATTTCTATCTCTCTCTTAGCCTTTCTAACTTGCTTTTTGACTTGTCTTTTGCAGTTCCAGGTACTCTTCCTGTGTACTCTGTTCTTGGTCCCTTTTAAATGCTCTGTAAAGTGTCTTTTTTCTCTGAATTTATATTTAATTGATCTGTTAAACCATTTTGGCAATTTTGTTTTGGATTTAGATTCGTCTACTTTTGTGATGTAATTGTTTTGCGCCTCTAGTGCTACATTTTAAAAAAAAACAGCCATCCTTTTTCCGTGGATGTTTTCTGTATTATACTCCAATCTACTTTTGTTAGTCTGTTTCATACCTTTATAGTTTGCCTTTCTAAAATTGTCAACCTTAGCTTTAGTCATTACATTTTGGGTTTTAAGAAGCACTTCAAATGATATAGTCTTGACAAACTTGACTGATTCAGGCAACCTGTCACAGATATATATATATATATATATATATATATATATATATATATATATATATATATATATATATATATATATATATATATATATATATATATATATATATTGCATTGCACCTACATTTTTCTAACAAGCTGCCATCTCAATTTACTTCAGTAATTAAATAATTTCACAGTGTAATAGTGGCCAGATATTGTGTAGTATTATCAGTTCACTGTTAGCTGGCACCTAACTAGCTTTTTCTATTTTTCATATTTCCAATACTTTAACTGTTTTTTTTTTTTTTTTTCTACATGAGCAGAACAATATGCATAAACAACTATAGAGTTTACAATAAACACTGTTTGTAATGCACAAACTAAACCAATGGCAGATTGTTTCTATTCTGGGACTGCTAGGTTCCTTATCTATGCAGACTTGGGAAGAAGGTGTTAATGTACAGGGAACTCATTTTTAGGAATAACAGATCATATGCCAACAAGTGCAAAAAACTGAACAGTAAACATCTATGAAGTTTCTAGATTTGGCTCAGGAATCTGTTCACATCCTGCAATGACAAAGTGCTGACAAGTTTCAGGAGGTGGAACAGAAACAAATAACATGGTTTAAGCAATTTGTAACCCATTAACACAAATATTATTAAAATATAAAATATATCAACTGTAGAACTGGCTGAATTAGATTTGTATAATAATAAAACTAAGTCCTAAATATACCAGTAATTAAAATAACCTCTGTATAAACACCAACCTTTGGACAGTCTGCAAACTTATAATACCATTAGCAAAATATTATTTACTGTAAAACAGTCCAATACTGACACCTAGTGTTAATTCTCTGTAACTTATTGTTCCCTTACATGCATGCTGTGGTGGTTTTACCTATCATTCAGACCTAGTATTAATACAATTTGCTCTTTTTTCTTGAGTTATGTACCATACTAATAACCGGTGACTAAATATCTCTAGCGTGACTTACAATTACAGCAATAACGGCTGACACCTACCCACTACACTGGCATTCAAAGTTTAGAGTTTGTACATTTCCTAACAGGCTATAATGGATATCAAAATTAGGTTATTTGCATTCCTTGCAGATCCCATTGCAACTTCCATTAATTGTAATTAACAAAATATTCCATAAGTGTTCTCTGCCATGCACACCCATCCGTTATATAGGTCTCAAATGAGCATTTTAAAACACTACACTAGGTTAGACATCACTGTCTACAAGCCATACATTTAGACTGTTTTGCACTTCCTGGGTCATTTCACTCTTTCCCCATGACTAACCAATCAGTTGCTTCCCCTATTAACTGACATGATTTCAGCCAGCAAAGTGCTTTAATCCAGAAGACACTGCTGGGTGAAAATCCATCCATCAATCTTTAGTTTTATATAGCAACTTTCACAAACGTTTGCCTCAAAGCACTCAAAGGAATAAAAAATATATATTTTAAGAAAATACAGAAATGCAAATATATAAGCAATACAAACAAGTAATAAATTGTGACGGCTTGCTCACCAAACAGACCCGCTTGGGTTCTTTTCCCTTCTAAAAATCATGATACACACACAAGTTTGAAAGAAAAATAGCGCTGATGCGCAACTTTAATAACAAAAATAAGCAATAAAACAAAACAAACACCTAGCTCTCTTTTGGAGCTCTGACTAAACATCAACGCAAGATCCTAGCTATCACGTAGGACGGCTAAGCCGTTTACCTGCCATAAACACTCAAAAACACAAACTCACACAATACGACTGCTCACTCACACAGTCATGCTCTTCTCACAGCAGCCCTGAGCAGACTGGCTGCCTCTCATAAATACCCTGCACCTGGCTCTAATTTACAACTACCACCAGGTGCAGGGGATAACTAAACAATAAACAATTAAACAATTACACAATTAACCAATTAAACAATAAAAACCCTTAGCCCATTCACCCAACAGTGCATTTTCACATGTTTTTAAAGCAGGGAGGATTTTAACCCCCTCCGTGCTATCTCACATAACTACATAAGCATAAATAAATTAATTAATAGTTAAAAAAGCACTAAAAAAAACAAGTAATATGATATATATATATATATATATATATATATATATATATATATATATATATATATATATATATATATATATATAATATATATAAAAACAGCAACAGAGGGAGCCTCCCTCACAGGTGGTGGCAAGCCACTCCACAGTTTAGGGGTTCTTATGAGAATGCTCTGCCACCTGCATTTTTTTCTGTATCCTTGGCATGTTAAGCAAGGCTGCACCCAGTGATCTAAGGAACTGACTAGGAAAATATGGAGTAAGGAGTTCTTTTAAGTACAGGGGACGACAGTCATGGAGAGCTTTATATGTCAGGAACAGGATCTTAAAATCAATCGTGAAACGAACAGGAAGCAAGTGCAAATCTGCCAAAACAGGGTTATATGTTCACATCTTTTGGTTCTTGTTAAAACTCTATCCGCAGCATTTTGTACAAGTTGTAATCATGAAATAGCATGGCGAGGAATACCAGAGAACAGTGCATTACGGTAATCTATCCTTGGTGTTATAAAAGCATACATTAGCCTCTCCGCATCAGACTGAGAGAAAATACATCTAAGTTTAGCAATATTTCATAAATGAAAAAAAAAATAGTGACATTCCTGATGTGTTGCTCAAAGGAAAGATCGTGTTCGAAGATAACACCTACATTTCTCATTTCAGACTTCCATTAAGGGCTAAGACAGATAAGTTTGTAACTTCGGCAATTTATGGATCCAAAAACATTATCTAATTTTTATCAGAATTTAGGATCAAAATTTTTTTTGTCATCCATTTTTTGATGATGTACAGAAAAATAATGAGTGCACCTACAGCTAAGCTGTCTCTTGGTTTAAATGCTAAATATAGCTGAGTGTCATTGGCATAGCAATGGAAGTGTACCTCATAACTGCAAGCAATATCCTCCAAGGGCAACATACATAGTGAGAAAAAAATAGGAGCAAGAATGGAACCTTCTGAACACCCCAAGTAACTGTGGATATAACAGAGGTGCCTTCCTAAATGTTGACAAAATGAAATCTATTTGACAAATAGAAACTAAACCAAGACGGGACATTCCCTGACAATCCCACTTTATTTTCGAGGTGGTCAGTTAAAATAGATTGGTCAATGGTGTCAAATGCAGCACTTAAATCTAGTAACATAAGAACTGAGAGTAAACCCATATCAGAAGATAGGAATACATAATTTACAACTTTAACAAGGGCTGTTTCAGTGCTGTAACTGTTGCAGAAGTCAGTCTGAAATTTCTTATTGATGTTGTATGCTACAAGAAATTTGTTAAGCTGATGAGCCATCACTTTCTCTAAAACTTTGGATAGGAATTGGAGATTAGAAATAAGCCTGAAATTATTAAGAAATGTGGGGTCTAGGCCAGTTTTTGCTTATTTTTTTTAAGTAATGGTTTAATAACAGCAACCTTGAAGGAGCTGGAGACAATACCAGAAAACAATTAGCTGTTAATGATACTTAGAGCTGTAGTGTTAATTTTAGCAAATACTTCCTTTAACAGTGTAGTCGGAATAGGGTCTAAAATACAAGTTGTGATTTTTATGTTCATTACTAGACTCGTAAGATCCTGCCGGCTTATCTGAGAAAGTGTCAAAGACTTGTACTGGTCTTAGAGCATCAAATAAGTATAGTTTGTCTAAGCTGTCTTTCCTAAAGAAACTAGGTCTTGCCCAAAAGCTATCCCAGTTATCAGTAAAACCCCAGTTCTCAGACAAACACTAGCTTAATAACCAAACATTTAGGGAGAACAGTCTGCTGAAAGCTTTGCAATCCCTGCCAATAACAGGAAGAGGTCCTGACACAATTATCTTTTTACCTGTGAGTTTTAATTAATAAGAGACTTAAAGTCCTTCTTGAGGATCTCAGATTCTCTAAGCTTGATATAATTTATGCCGCATGTGCAATTACAGTAGATGACTCTTTATGTTGTTCAATTAAACTGTTAATTTGGGAAGCAATATCGCACAGTCTAGCACCTGGGAAACACGTTTTATTCTTCTTCCTGAAAGCTCTATCAACATATTTAATGATAGAGTCCCCCACTAAGAGAACTTCCCCAGAATGTATTTCTGGTTCAGGTTCCTCGTGTTCCATGAGAGCCTCAAATGTATTTCTGGTGTGATGTTTAGGCAGTTAGGTTTTGGTTATTTGTAATGTAAATGCACAATATGTACCTTTTGATTTGACTGCAGAACATCTGTACAGTATTTTTGTCTGCACGAATTATATTATAATCAAAGACACAGTGCAGCATCCAATCCCTTTACACTTTTTTTTTTCAGACATACTGTTAGAAGATTTAGGCTGCATAAGATCTATGTTCCAATGCCTTAAAAACAAAGCTGTGTATTAAACAAGACCACATGAGGGAGCTCTGCATCAGTTGAAATAGACTGCAATAAAAAAGGAAGCTCCATCAGAACCTTTATGAGCACTGTGACCTCAACTAGAACTGTGTGTTCCACTTTGGAGTTTACTTGGTATTTCTGGTTGAAAAGAAGTATGACTCACAAATACTTTGTTATATAGCTTTTCTATTTCTTTATATGGCATTTTTTTCTATCCTTTAAAATTGCTTTTTGCTGGATTTCACCTACTCAAGGGCCGGACTCCCCAGGTCAAAACTACTGCACTCTAGACCCCTCATTGAGACATTGCTCCATCCTTATGAATTGTTGCTACTGATATTATGAAGTCACAGACAATGATACAAACTGCTTAGATCTTCTGAATCTGGAAGGTAAAAGTGCATAAAAAGAAGCACTTTTAAAATCTTAACTATTGTACAGATTTTTCTAAATAATTGTACACCATATTCAGTTAAAATTGCATTGTAGTTTTCTTTAATATAGTTTTCTGTTTTGACTTGCTGCTTGCTTTGACTTTTTCTCTGTTGCATAATTGAGAACTATGTTCTGTTTACTGAACAGAATGAAACTATTTATACATTTCTTATGTGAACAAGGCAAGTTTATTTGCCTTTTTATGTACTTCCTAAGTAAACAATAAGACAGAAGAATCAGGGTTTTGCTCTGTGGTGTTACCTGTGTAGTGTGAGGTTCTTAGCCACAATAGCATGTAGAATAATATTTCACTCAGTAAGTCCAGACATATTGTTTCTGAAGAGGCCTCAGTTTATTTACATCACACATTCTGTTATCCACTCCTCACATTAGGTTACATAGGCCAGTGTTTCTCAAATGCTGTTTCTGTTAGCTGCTACCGGCCAGCATTAACGGCAGTATAAATATTGCATGTTGATTGGCCGAACTTTCATTCTGATCAGATTTCATTTTGTCATGCGTCACAAATCTTTCCCCATTCCGCATTGCATCAGTGTCATTGGTTGGTCAACGTGAGAAGACTTTAGTAGTGCAATGTGAAAACAACAGTATGGAGTAATATTATTTTCTTTAGTGCGGAGAAACTATTTGAATATGTGAGAATATTTTGCTTCATAGCACATTAAACTGCAACTGGGTTTAAGTTCCAATTATTCTCATTTTGCCATGTGCATTTTTGTCATAAAACAGCTAAATACTAACAATTATAAACTGGTTTCTCATTTTGTTAAATTAGAATGCTGTTTCTGCTTGGTTAATAACATATAAAGCAGTAATGATTGTGTAAATCTAAAGAACAAACACCTACAAGACAGGGGCGTACTAGGAATGGAAATTTGGGTGGGCCCCAACTTTGGGTGGACGGGCAAGTACCAAAGGTCTTACGTCACAGGAAATAGTTTACAAAACAAACATGATTTAAATCAATTAGAACTCTGAATACATCAAATATCTCCCCGGGGTTTGAGCAGAGCAAAGTAGCCAAGACTGAAAATGTATGTTGCAAGTGAAGCAAGGCAAACATTTTTTGCAGTTTATAACAGTAGTTGCGCATATACATTACAAATACAAAGCACATAGCTGTATTGCAATCTCTTAGCTACATTGTAATAACCTGTTACCTCTGTAAGTTGTCCTGCATAAAGGACAAGATAAAATTTTAAATCAGGCTAAGCTCCTGCTGCCTTCAAGCCAAAACTAAAATCTTAGCTATGCTGAGAAATACCTCGTTTCCAGCAAAATATGGCTGCTTTCATTTTCATTGCATTTTCTCAGGTGCAGCTAAACAAAGATATTGCATTGGCTGAAAAAAACATAACAAGCAGATAAATAGATTTTTTAAGACAACCTTGAGTGACACACTGAGCAACATGTTCTTTTTAAAACTATTGACACGCTAATGAAAAGGAACTTGCAATTTCCATATTTTGCTGCCTTTAAATAAATGTTATACACAGGAGAAAAGTTAACAGCAAACCTTAAATGACAACACCCCAGTTTTTGTATTTCTTTACATTTCTAATATTACGTACAAATAATTATGAGGTTTTAAAACCACAGATATATATATATATATATATATATATATATATATATATATATATATATATATATATATATATATATATCTGCATTTGGGAATAGAATTTGAAAACTTAGATTTGTATATATGAAACTTGGATTAACAATGAATTCAAGACCCTTGTTAGAATTATTTTCATAAAAGCAAATTATCTCTTTAGCTGTTAAGGTAGTGCGAAGACCTGTTCCATTGTTCCATCATACATATGCATAAATTTTAACATCATACATGCCACTGACTCGCTAGGTCATTGTAGTATGACTCTGACAGGAAATGGAGTTACGGCAACGTCAGGCCAGAAGCAGGAACTGAAAACACAAAGCGAATAAGACCTAGTGCGCTGTTTATTTAAATACAACAAAAATAAATAAAATATTTAAACAAAACAAGCACTGTTCACAGAGCAGAAAAAAAAGGTTTTAAATGAAAGAAATCATGAACACAAAAATACAAATATAGGTCAGGCTGGGCGATCACCTTCACTGTTCCTATATCTTTTTTCTAAATTCCTCCTCTCAACACCCACCCCGAACATGGAGAGCTGCAGGCTTTTCATACAGGCAACCAGATCCCGATTAGCAACAAATCAATCCCTTAATTAATTTGGGAGATGGCCACCTTCTGCACAAGGTTTAATCATTCCTGGCAGAGGACAAGTTACTACCCTCGCCTCTGCCAGAACACGTTTCAAAATAAAAACAAAACAATAACAAAACACAACGTGGCTACGCCGTCATTTTATATATATATATATATATATATATATATATATATATATATATATATATATATATATATATATATATATATATAATAAATAAACCAACACAAAATAAAACAGGGACGGAGGGGGGAGACCCTGTCCTAAAAATAACTGAATAGGGTTGCTTCGTCTGTTAAAGACTCAAACACCAATCAGGAAGTTTGTATTTGTTTGACTCATAGTAACCAAATACATGGCGCTGATAAATGTATGAATTCACAGTGTGAAATACTGTAAGTAAAATAAATGCCTCATTGTTTCATGGTACATTGCAAGAAGATGAAAGCAAATTATTTTTTGCTTACGAAATCAGCTCTTGATTCGCCAATGCCCGCCATTGCTACAGTACACATTCTTTTTAGATGGAAAACTCCAAACCATCTCCCATGTAAACCATTTAAAATGTTTGAAGCAGACAAAAAATAAATGTACTTACATATATTCCCAGTGATTGCACTTTAAAAAGTCAAACAGTCAGTGTCACCAAACCAGTGAGAACACAGTATTACATTTTAAGCAATTAATAAATCCAATGAAAGCCAGTCAATTACTTACCATTGCCTAGTTAGTATCCTCTCTTCTCTGCTCCACCTTATACAGGATAAAGAGTCAGGGCTTGCAGTTACATAGTCGTGACACTCCAGAAAATCACACATATCTCTTCAATGGAAAATGTTAAGCTATTTGTCATCATTCGGCCAGCTGTCTTAATCGTAGTTCACTCGAGTTCTTCTACTAATATAAACTCTTAAGTGTATGCACGTCAACTACCTTGCAAGACTGTCAATTCAACGTGGCTTGCACATGATTTATTGTGAGAGGAAGATCCGACCCAAATATTGCATCACAATTACTACTTTGATTTGATTGACTAAAGCCTGCATTTAAAAAAAATAGCCAGTTTGATCTTAACTTAAACACCCACCTTCGGAGAGCACAGTTGACGTTTATTATTATTTTTTATAAATGTAGTTAAACTTGGCATTCACCTAGGCCCAGATTTGGGTGGGCCTGTGTGCAGCCTGGGTGGGCCGTGCTACGAGAGGTCATTCAATGTCTCTTAAACACTCTCAGGTTGTTTGTCCCTAGTCATTATCATGCCTGTTTGTCTGATAAAGGAATATGGTTGAAATTGTTCACATCATTTTTACGCATGATTGGGAGATACTGCAGCTTTTCTTGTTAGCTGTAAAGATGGCTGCATAACTGCTTATTTTACTTTTACATAGTTCAGTTGACTGCAGGACAGAGTTTGCCTGAATTTGAATAATTTAAAACAGTTTTAACATAGTTTACAATAGTCCATGAAGAGGGTATGAGTGTGAGCTTTGATTTTATATTACGGTCTTCAGAGTGTGTTTAATATTCCTTCCAGGACATTTAAAGTTATTAACTCAACATTTCTTTGGTGGTTTGTAACCCCGCTCCTTGACACATACAGGTATGATAAGGGACTTTATAGAAGTGAATTGTTTATACACTGCACCTTAGTGTTTGACAGTTGCTTTAGACCGTTTTTCATAAAAATGCATAAACAAAATGCCACAAGGTAAGAGATAATCTGTGCACCTGGGTTTCTGCCTTCAATTTCAGTTTATCAGTAAACTAGATTTCCTTGTTTGCAATAAAAGTGACTGTGGTAAACAATGAGCATCATTGTATATAAAAATCTCGTTAAATCTTCTATGCCTGAGGTGTTATTCTTGGCCTGTTAACATGATATTATTTTAAAACTAGTGTGACATTCTTATTCAGTTTGCTTCATTTCTATCAGGTATGCATACACCTGCGTGAACTGGGCACTAAAGGATAAAAGAAAGGAGTGCCTTTTTCAGTCATTGTCTTGTTCTTACAGTAAACCATACGGTTAACAGAGAGCTTGCACTTCAGTCACAAGATCATTCAGATGTCAAAGACACACAACTTGAGACTGCTGCACTGGAAATGTATATACTGTGTATACATTTTAAATAAACCAAAACTTATACCATATGTAAGCCATAGGGCTTGAACTGTTACGTTTTTATTTGACTCCCAAAAAAAACTAGTAAATCACTCAACTTTTATACACTGCCTCAAGTGTGCATTCAATATACATTGAAAACACATGCTCTCCATTAACTTTATTCATAATTATGTTTTAATTATGTATACATTCTCCAAGAATGACATAGGCATTGTGATTAGTAGTGTGTGTGTTTATATATGTATGTACATATTTAATGAAGAGCCTGACGCTCCTGGCAGATCCTACCTGCTGTGTGTGATTGCTAGTCGTGTAACAGGGTTGCTCACATCACATTAAAATAGGCATGCTTGATTAATTATTATAGTATATTCACTTTTTATTTTTATTTTTATCACCTTGTTTAAAGCACGTTTATTTTGGCACATTAATTTCTGTAGATTTGCACTGATTACACGAACACGTTAATGATCCCCTGTTCGCAGCTCCCATCAGTGTAAATTAATTGTTTTTTAGAAGCTCAGCACCTGGTATAAATGTTCCTGATTTCATCCATTCGACAGATTGATTTGCCAATTGTGAAGAGAACCCGGGCTTGTTTGGAGTGGAGGCTGAACGCGCAGCCAGCAGGAGTAAAGCAATGGGTGTTTGATTCGGCAGGTGGTAGGAAAGCATGCAGGAAAGAAAGAGCCGCTGAATTTAAGGGCGTATCTTCCTGCCTGCGTTTTTGCTCTCTGTTCTGTCATGTATGTGTTTTTAAACTAGTATTTTAAAAGGCATTGGTGTTTTAGAGGAGTGCTGGAGATAGGGAGTGAACAGCTTGCACTTCGGTCGCCCAGGTCTCCTGTTGTGAACATTTTATTGTATTTCCTCCTTGAGCTACCATCGCTGGTAGCATCACATGAGTTTGCCTATGTGTGTGTACATGTAAATAAAACCTGTGGGGTGTATCAACAATAACCTTCATCTCGATCTCCTGTCTGTGAATCAACAAATCACCCCCTATTCTCCACTGTTACAGGTGGTCATGTTTAATGATAAATAAGAAAGCTAAGACTAGATAGTGACTGGATCATTACAGGTCTTTCTGTTACACAGAGGTTACATGTAAGACTTGTGAGTATATAGCATGTTTTATTTCTATCTCCAGAGGCAGTGTTTAATGCTGCCGATCACAGGAAAAATACAAGTCTGAAGGACCAGCTCAGAATAAATATTTTCCTCTGAAAGGTGATTTATTATGGTGTTTTGGGCACTCATAAAAACTATAAACTAAAAAGTTCAAGCCCTGAACATTTGGCCTAAGCTATGTTATGTCCTTGTCTATCATGAATTCAGAACATTGCACCACCACATGACATATTAGAGGGGATTTTGATGCTACAGTCATCTCAGTTTGAGGTTTTATATTGAATTCACACTGAACTTCAAGCACTGATAGGATAACTTTAAAATAAATGTGAGAATTAAATACAGTTATGGCAAAAAGTTTTGCATCACCTAGACAATTAACAAAAAACAAACAAACAAACAAACAAAAACTATCTGAATATAATTTAGATTTTTTATTTAACATGTAATCACAGAAACTGCAAAATCATATCGCAAATGTCTACCAGAAGTAGTAGTACAGTATTTCATGTTAGATTTCGAAATGTCACATTTTTCAATTTGTCAATTATTTTTTTTTTTTTTAAAGACAGCTACACTTGAAGATTCATATTAAAAAAACAATAGCACAACATATAATTGAAACATATGGTGGGCATTATACCATACCACAGTACACCAAACACAACTACAGACTGTGTAAAATGTATCATAAAAGTTTTTTGAGCTTATTATAGTTTTTTTAAATATGCAGTAACCAAAAACACATTAGTTGCTACTAATTCTGTATGAAAAATGCTAATTTGCTAAATATAATGCAGTCTGTTGTCATTTTGGTTCTCGGTGAGGGATCCCGACAGCCCCCTAGGAGTCGACGCACTGGTTCACGATTGGCCACCTGTCCTCCTATATGCATTTCCACCGATTCCGATGCTCCCAGCCCTCTTAGAGAAGGTCAGGGTAGAGTAAGCGACTGTGATTCTGATCGCTCCTCGGTGGCCTCGGAGAGTATGGTTCCCGAGCGTGGTGCAGTTACTACATGGTCAACCGCTGGAGCTTCCCCTGTGAGCAGACCTATTGTCCCAGGCTGAAGGACGGCTTTGGCACCCGAACCCCAAGCTCATGCAGCTATGGGCTTGGCCCCTGAACGGGATCGCCTGTCAGCCTTAGGGCTTTCGACAGCGGTGATCTCGACCATTCAGAGCACTAGAGCACCCTCTACCAGGTCGCAGTACACGTACAAATGGCAGTTGTTCCAAGATTGGTGTCTGGCTGGGGGCCATGAGCCAATATCTTGCCCTATGGCAGTAATATTACAGTTTCTGCAGAAACTGTTAGATGAAGGGAAATCTCCCTCTACACTCAAAGTGTATTTAGTCGCCATATCAGCCTGCCATATATGCATTGATGGATTATCACCGGATTGCCATTTTTTGGCATCTCAGTTCCTTAAAGGCACAAGATGCTTGCGACCTCCAAGAATGACCAACTTATTGTCGTGGAGCCTTGACATGGTGCTAGAAGCCCTTACCATGGCACCGTTCGAGCCTCTCCACACAGTGGATATGAAGCTCATATCTATGAAAAACATGTTTTTGCTGGCAGTAGTGTCAGCAAAACGCGTCAGCGAGTTATATGCATTGTCAGTGCATCATTCATGTATCCGCTTCGCAGGAGACGGTTCTAAGGTCTCCATGCGCCCAAATCCAGCCTTTTTGCCAAAGGTTATATCTCCGTTCCATATGAACCAGCCGGTCGAGTTGATGGCTTTCCATCCTCCTCCCTTTTTCTCTCCAGAGGAACAACAGTTACACATGCTCTGCCCTGTGCGGGCATTGAGGTGTTATATTGACCGCACTAAGACCATGAGGCAAACAGAACAACTGTTCATATGCCATGGTTCTAAGACCTTGGGTCAGCCGTTGTCAAAACAACGCCTTTCCCACTGGATAGTGGATGCTATTAAATTAGCCTATGAGTCTTCAGGCCTTCCACCACCAGGGCAGTTGAAGGCGCATTCCACCAGGGGTATAGCAACGTCCTGGGCCCTCTTCAGAGGGGTGCCAGTGTCTGATATTTGCGCGGCAGCCAGTTGGGCTACACCGCATACCTTTATGAGGTTTTACAGGTTAAACTTGCTGGATTCCTCTGCTCCATTATTTGGAGCATCTGTACTACACTCTATGGCACCTCAGGATGCCGATGTAGTGTCTAATACTCCATCTTAGGACAGGTGTCATTGCGAGCATAGACGCTGAGGCGCAGCTCCGCATATGCCTAGATGTATTGCCTCCGCAATTGCGTTATGACGTAAGTCTGTCCTACTGCCGAGAATCCTCCCTCGGGACAGCTTGGGTACACAGATCCCATACGTTGATGGTTATTTTCGAATTGAAAGGGAACGATAGATTGCGGATGCAACCCCAGTTCCCTGAAATAGAAAATAACCATCAACCCGCGAGGTCGCTCCGGAAGCCTTTTCGGCCCGAAGAGCAAAAGAGGAAGAGAGTCTCTGCGCGCTGCATATAGTAAGCTCCCAGGGGGGGCGGACTTACATGGCAGCTCCCACAGAGGCCTATTCTTAGCTTTGCTATAAAGCTCAGCCAATCCCTACTGCCTGACGGCAATGCCCCATACGTTGATGGTTATTTTCTCTTTCAGGGAACTGGGGTTGCATCCGCAAACTATCGTTATTTCTTTATTTAAAAAAAAAGTAAAAGAAAAGAGCTCAGCCTTACTATAACGTTTCTTTCAGCCGGCTCTTTTGTACAGCGGTATCGGCGCTATGCTTCAGTGAGAGAGGTACCGGGTTCACGCCCGCCCTGCGCCAGTGTGTAGTTTGCCTTGCCCTATGTGAGAAGCCTGCCTGCGGGAACTGAAATCGCTACATGGGTGTCAGAAGTGGGACGCGGGTACCCCAGCACGCAGTCATCGTACTATAGCCTGGTGAGCAAGTCCGGAGCGGGCGTTAGGCTGGCAAGGGAGAGTGTGGCGTGCACAGGGAAAAAAGGCAGCAGCAAGGCAGATAGGGGACATAATCACATACAAAGACAGAAGCCCGATATAAGCTCTTTGCGAAGGCATGTACGTCATTGCTTAACCATTGCCAGAAAAGTGAGGGATATATATATATATATATATATATATATATATATATATATATATATATATATATATATATATATATATTATCGTGTAAAAATGTTTTTGCAGGCACTTGATTATTGTGACTGTAACTTGATTGAGACCATAGGCGCCTAACTCATACAGCACAGGGGAGGCAATACCGGTATACATTTTGTCACTTTACTTTTTTACTCAGTAGACACCATTATTTTGTTATGGTTTTGCCTTTAAAAGGATTAAAACGTAATAAAAAAAAACAGTCATTCAGAAGACGCCAGAAGTCTGACATTGATAAAAAAAGAAAAAAAAAAAAAAAAAAAAAAAAAACACAATAATACTCGCCCTACAGGAACATTGGTTTGACCCAAGTCCGCACTGCACTGTTTACAGCCGACATTAGCAGCAGGCTAGGTAGTTGCTAGTTTAGTTTGTTTTTATTAAGTGTTAATTCAGTTGTATTCATTAAAAAAAGACGAGAGAACCAGACTTTTTTTTTTGTATGGGTTTGTTTTTTTTTTTTTTTTTTTTTTTTTTTTTTATAATAAGGAAGGTTTGTGTTGCTGCGGTGCCATGAACAGATTTAAGTTCACCATCAAATCTAAATAAAACGTTGTTACTGTTATTAAGCACGAGTAATAATCTCAAGTAGCGGTATTTCAAAATAACAAAATCATGGATGGTTTTATTAATAAAAACGTGTCGTTCTTTATTAAAATGTATTTTCAGATTTCATATTAAGCTTTTTGTGCTTATTCAATCAATCCAAGTAGGACATTGCTTGCACCATTTAAGACGTTTTTCAAGTAAAGTAAGGTTATTATTGTTATTGTTGTTGTTGACTTCGTATAACACGCACGTCTGTAAACCGGACTTGCTGAGCACCCCCTGTCCCCCCGCCGCCCCCAATCCAAAATGTAATGCTGGTTGCGCAACTGCACATGTGTAACCCAATTTAAGGACAAACATAAGACTATGGTTACAGAGGTTTGTTGTCTTTATTTCTATAGACATCGTTGTTACTAATTGTATAATTTCATGGTGTGACAAGGTGACCAGTGGGTGGTGACATCAGGCCAGATGCAGGATGAATAACAAAGGCAAAGTACTGCAGTCCAAAAGACACGTGGTGTTCCGTTTATTAAACAACAAAAATAAAATAATTGAACAACAAACACTTTGCTCACCCAGCACAAAAATAAAAGGTTAAACAAAAACAAATCTCGCACACAACACAAGTGTGGCTGGGCATGAGCCTTCACGGCTGCTCTGTATTTTTAAATTTCTCTCTTGTTCCTCCTATGAACACCCCCACTCTAGAGCAGGGATAACTGCAGGCTTATACACAGTGGTCGAGGGGTTTAACTAGTTTGTAATTATTCTATTACCCCTCAGCCACAATCTGCACAAGTTTATAAATTACACTGGCAGAGGACGAGCTGGCAAAACTCGCCTCTACTAAAACACACACAGCTCTCGTCGTCTTTTAAATAAATACAATACAAAATAACAGCTTTTGCCGTCATAAATACAATAAATAAATCATACAAAATACAAAATAACACACAGAGACACGGGCAGTGGGGGAAATTGCCTATACAGGCCGGGCTCCTCACCCTGTTGCACATGGCTTTTGAACATTAAGCCCCAAAAGACGAACTGCATGTCTAATAAATATCACTGGAATACTGTTATGATCCCTTGATGATACTTTACAAATTATTCCACCACAGAACAATTACCGGCATGGTAATTACTAAAAGGTTTGGTATTGGGAAATCACAAATGTCAAGTATTCCATTACACCAGGGCATGACCTCATTCTGCCTGTCAGAAAAAGGAAAATATTTTCATTCATAAAGGTTGAGAAATGTTTCATTCAAGTTATGAAAAAACAAATGACCAAAAAATAACTTCCATCAGTGGCAGACATGGATGAGAGCTGTTTTCAATTAAGGGTTTTGTTATTGTGCATATGTATAATTGCTAGGTTGATATTTACAGTTTACTTCTTAGCCTCAGTTGTTTTTCAAAACTGTTGTAGTGAAAAATGTTTATAGTCTATATTCATTTCCCTTAAGGATTATTGGGCCAGTAAATGCATTTCAGTATTGATATTCTAAAGTTGATTACAATCTAATAAAGATATAAATGCTCACTATACCTTTCAGTTGTAATCTCTCAGAATTTAACTAATGTCACATAGATGCTTTGGACTTAAGTTACCAGTGTCAAGTTAAAACTTTGTCTCATTCATAGTAAACTTTCCATGGGCAACCCCAGTACTCACTCTGGCAAATGGTTCAATCATGCAGTAGCATATTGTTTAGTTATTTAAAAGTTATTCAAGTCAGCTGTTCAGTGTGTCTTAGAGATCCTGTTTATTACTATTTTGTTTTAATAAATGCATTGTGCTAATGACCACAACAGCTGAGCAGAACTGAAGGTGAATGGGCCTAGTCAGATACCTTGACCAAACCATTTGTTCTTTACATCAGGAGCTCTACTACGGATTTCGACAAGGTACAGTATTGGTCACTGACAAAGGCCAAATATTTTGTGACAGGTACAGATTTGTAAATAATCTGTATCCAGACTCAACAACAGCAAACAATTATTTTCTGACATTATGCCTGGAAAGAATAAACAATGACAGATGAGGTCACATTGGATTGAGGATAGTTATTTTTGTTGAAATTAATAAAGTAAACAAATACTGTAATACACTGAATAAAATCTGCAGCATCACTCCTTTATCCTTAAAAATAAAAGTTTGTAATGTGTGTTTATATGTATACAGCTCTGGAAAAAATTAAGAGACCACTGCAAAATTATCAGTTTCTCTGGTTTACTATTTATAGGTATGTGTTTACAATGTGTTTCAATTCATTTTTAAACAACACAATACTAATGTTTTAACTTAGGAAGAGTTCAGAAATCAATATTTGGTGGAATAACCCTGATTTTCAATCACAGCTTTCATGTGTCTTGGCATGCTCTCCACCAGTCTTTCACATTGATGTTGGGTGACTTTATGCCACTCCTGGCGCAAAAATTCAAGCAGCTCGGCTTCGTTTGATAGCTTGTGACCAAGAGGTTTTCAATGGGGTTCAGGTCTGGAGATTGGGCTGGCCATGACAGGGTCTTGATCTGGTGGTCCTCCATCCACACCTTGATTGACCTGGCTGTGTGGCATGGAGCATTGTCCTGCTGGAAAAACCAATCCTCAGAGTTGGGGAACATTGTCAGAGCAGAAGGAAGCAAGTTTTCTTCCAGGACAGCCTTGCTGAAGCACCCCCAGATCATCACCGATCCTCCACCACATTTCACAGTGGGTGCGAGACACTGTGGCTTGTAGGCCTCTCCAGGTCTCCGTCTAACCATTAGACAACCAGGTGTTGGGAAAAACTGAAAATTGGACTCATCTGGGGGTGCATCAGCAAGGCTGGAATAGGGCAAATTTGTCTTTGTGAAGGACACATGAATCAAGCCAAGTAACTTGCCAAAACTTGCTTCCTTCTGCTCTGACAATGTTCCCCAACTCCGAGGATTGGTTTTTCCAGCAGGACAATGCTCCATGCCACACAGCCAGGTCAATCAAGGTGTGGATGGAGGACCACCAGATCAAGACCCTGTCATGGCCAGCCCAATCTCCAGACCTGAACCCCATTGAAAACCTCTTGGTCACAAGCTATCAAACGAAGCCGAGCTGCTTGAATTTTTGCGCCAGGAGTGGCATAAGTCAACCAACATCAATGTGAAAGACTGGTGGAGAGCATGCCAAGACGCATGAAAGCCGTGCTTGAAAATCAGGGTTATTCCACCAAATATTGATTTCTGAACTCTTCGTAAGTTAAAACATTAGTATTGTGTTGTTTAAAAATGAATCTGAACTTATTTTCTTTGCATTATTCGAGGTCTGACAACACTGCATCTTTTTTGTTATTTTGACCAGTTGTCATTTTCTGCAAATAAATGCTCTAAATGACTATATATATATATAATAATATAGATATATTATATATATATAGACTCATATATAATATCTAATAATATATATATATAATTACTTAATGGACTTTCATTTGCGATAATTACTTTAAACTTTGAAAATGCCTTTTAACATGAAACCCTTGATATGTCTTAAATAGCTAAAACTATAGGCTGTGGAACAATATTAACAAACACTAACATCTATGGAAACACCTTGTATCTTACTTTAATAATTTGGTCATTGTGAGATGGTGAGGTAACCTATGCTAGTTTGACTGTATTCAGGCCTAAAATAGTCATGCTTTTGTTTTGTTATTTACTGTTGCATCAAAAAGGTTTAGATTAATTAAGTTATGGTACCACTGGGGTGTTTGTGACCACACTACCTTACTGTTGAATGTGCAACTTGGTTTGCTTGTTCCAACCACCGTTTAAAAACTGCTAATTAAAATGATCCACAAGCGGGAATGTTACCCATATTTTTTTTAAATAAAAAATATAGCATTTATTACATGGTGCTTTATGCCTGGTTAATTCACAGAAAGTTACATTTTTGGGCATTATAGAGAAGGAGTTATTTTATTTTGTGTTTTAGTTAGATGATGTGTGTTATGTGTCCCGCGGTGCCCCCACCCCCTCCCCCGTTTATAACGCTCTTCAGTTATAATGCTCATATCATGTGTCCCCCGAGACCCGCGTTATAGCAAGGGAGCACTGCACCACCTCTTTTTCAGGATATCTTGAAACAAAACTCCCTGTCTACAGCAGATACTGCACAGTGTAATATTGTATTAATACAGTGCTCCCTCATTATAATGCGGTTGTTGGGGTCCATTATTTATGTTATTTGTGTTTTGCCTAATAACAAATATTGCCATTTTTGTTCCCAAAATTATTAATTTTAGCATACAGTGGAGAATGAAGGAAGGAGATACACACAATTTGCAGGTACTTGAATCCACGGTTTACTGGGGCGATTGTTCCCGGCCTCTGTTAGCCTGGGCCACACCAAAAACAGCAAACAGTCTTGCACTCTCACAGCAGCACACTCACAAAGCAGCTTCTCACTGTTAGCGCAGAGCATTTTTTTCCTAGCGAAGCGTTATAACGGGGTAGCACTGTATTGATCATTTCAGGTTTAACTTAAGTGTTATGGTACAGTACATGACTTAGCGATACATGCAGAGGTACAATGCTTTTAGTATTTTCATCTTTTTTATGGTAAATTGGTTACATTTTAAAATCTTTTAAGGCTTATTTTATATTAAAAAAATATCATCTACCAATATACAGGTGCACTCCACTTATAATGGACTACAAGGCACAATGGAAATCAGTACTTTATAAACAAGTATGTAGTAAAAACTATTGGAAATGATGTATGTAACTGTGAACATAAGAACCGGTACCTTAAATGAACAATACAAGAAAGCTTAAACTGCCAAAGAACGGGAGTTTATTATTTGTACAAGACACATCCCTTTGGGCCGTCCAATGTAATATGAATTTATATTTTCGCTAAATGTAATTCAAATTGTATACTGATTTATCAACAAAAAACATAGAAGAATACAAGTAATCCGCTTTGAATGCCCCCGCAACTGTCATTTACTGTCCCGGATGTACCTTGCTTGCGCAAAATATTGTAGTGATCTCGGTTCTCGCAGGCAGGCGCAACATACAGGGCGAGTCAATCCACACAGAAGCGGAGGGCGGGTGCGAACCCGGAACCTCTCGCACTGAAGCATAGCGCCGATACCGCTGTACAAAAGAGCCACCGCCTTTGCAAAGAGTGTACATCAGGCTTATGTTGTTGTATGTGATTATGTCACCCACCAGCCCTGCTGCTGCCTTCCACCGTGCACACTACACTCTCCCCTGCCAGCCTCAAGTCCGCCCAGGACTTGCTCACCAGGCTACAGTCCGACGAGTGAGTGCCGGGGTACCTGTGTCCACTTCCAACACCAATGTAGCGATCTCGGTTCCCGCGCGCAGGCACATCACACAAGGCGAGGCAATCCACACACAGGTGGAAGTTATTCATTATAAATGGAGTTCACCGGTATTCATTGGCACTCAAATTGGCTCAATTATTATTATTTTTTTTTATGTTTACACCTGGCTGAGCATAGGAGTGCTTACACTTTTTTGTTGAGAATTAAACCTTTTGTTTGGTGTGTGTTTTGTTTGAGAAGTTTGTTTTTTTGTTTACTAGTTTACAAATTCAAGGGTGCAGACCAACCTTGATCTCATGCCACTACACTACAGAGATGTAATACAAACAATAGATGTTTTCATCGCAGAAAACATTTCTAATTGTTTTTTCAGACAAAAACACATATCTTTCTGTTTAATCATGTTGAAATACTGTCTGAGAAGACACTCATAATTTCCACATCATATTGACAAATATGTACCAGTCTTGATCATAGTCTTGTCAATAGCATTAGCACTCAGTTACTTAACACACACACACTGTATATCCTCCAGCAAATCAAGGCTGCCAGAACTCATTTCACTTGTGACTACTTTGGCAGCTGTCGCTGATTGAGCAGTTACACTGGAACTAGACCTGATCCTCTAGGGTCACATTATTTTCTTTAGAATTACTTTTGTTTTCAGCCAACAGCTGCACATGTTAGAACCAAATCCTGCAATAGCAAGATTTAAGCATAGGAGTATAAATACGGTCTTGACTTTTATAACATTTGTTCCTTTAAGTTCCCTAAAGCAGAACACACACATACTGTATATAATAATTCCAAAGTAATTAGGGGCCCAGGGTATTCAAGGTATACCAGGAGAACATGCCCACACCAGGGTGATGGCAAATCCAATTGGGTAGACAAATCCTAATAGAGGCCAGACAGTGTACACAGTGTAATAAAAATGGCAGGTCATCCTGCTGATATCCTGCTATAACTAAAGTGTTGTGCATTTTTTCCATTGCTTGCTTTAACAGTGGTGCAAACATGGAGGAATTAAGAGTTGCACATTTAGACCTATGCAGCCAATGGGAGTTCAAAATAGGTCAGATCTGCTGACTTTTTTTGTTAGCAACAAGGACAGTGAAGCAGACATGGCTTACCCATTCCATATTTAAAATGCTTATTTGATGTCTGTCTACAGTAAATACTTCCTCCAGATGTTAAACCTGTTTTATCAGACTAAAGTGAGAGGTTATCCAAAATGTAGACCTGTAAAAAGGCATGCAATTGTATTCTATATGTGAACCTTGCAATTGATATTTGTTTTCATAGGCATTTTCTAGAAGAAGGATGCAGTGAAGCACAGCTGCAGGTGTCACCTGGTGTTGTTGCAAGACTTTGGCAGTGTTGAAAACAGAGTGGGGAGACTACCAGCTGCGTATTAGGAGAAAACTCCTAAAATAAACAACTGAACATTGTAATTTAAAGTGTTACAGAATGTTGGGCTAGATTCACTGTACTACAGTCCTGATATTACAGAACTACCATAAAAAGATTCTAAATTAGCACTAACTTGTTGAAAATTCATGGCACTGGGGGGAGTTTGGCAGTCTCATGATGTCAGATTACAGATGTATCCCAGTGGAGTCATAGGACTCTGTTCATAAAAATACTTGCCAACTGTCATAATAAAACTAATTTTGTTTAAAACTAACGAAAGTCGTCCATATTGCTATTCATAAAATGATCTGAGCACTTTATGAATGGGTAAGGATGAAATTTTCTTCCTTTTGATGACATCACCAGCACTATAAATGTTACCTGGGTGCTGTCGGTAGCTGTTGCAACTGAAAAATGTCAACCAAAAGCACTACCAGAAACATTGCAAGCACGGCGAACAGGCAGAGGAAGGGGCATTTTCGGGCACATGGAAATGCACTATTAATTGAAGTTTTGAAAAATAAAACAAAACTATATGGCCCAAAAACATAATCTGCAGTTTTCAAGCTAGCCATATGGCAAAAAATACAATTAAAAATTAATGCTTTAGGTGGCTGTCACTGGGATGTTAATGATATAATGAAGAGATGGCATGACATATGGGGGTCAGTGAAGAAATAAACGGCTGCTCTCCATAAGGCATCCAGGCTGGGGGAGGACCAGCACCTCGCTCCCCACTTACCTCTATTGAAGAGAAGATAATGAAAGCATTTGACCACTGGACCCTGAATGGGTTGGGATTCGTGGATACTGGTGCATTGGACCTTGCTGTTAGTAAGTTTTGTTAACTCAAGCTGTCAGAGAAGGCAAATTGAAGCAATGTTTAAACAGCGGCTTTCAAATAAGTCTCCCAACAGAGTTAGCAACTATGTATTTTTTTCACAGGGCTACATTTTGCATTAACAGTTGGTTTACATACAATATTGTAATGGTTGATTAATCCTGGTCGTTGCCTCGGATAAAGCTGTCAGCTAAATTTATTATTATTATTATTATTATTATTATTATTATTATTATTATTATTATTATTATTATTATTATTATAGCGTGGCGATTGGAAGAATAATCAGAGAACAATATACTGTATCTGCTTAACCTTAAGGAGGTATAGTTATTTTTCTATTTTTGTTACAGCAGTTATACAACTGATAAGATGGTCGCTTGTTTTTCACTTACAGTGTATGTATTTCTATTTAGTAAACAATACAAACAGCACTCACAATCTCCTGATGTAGACAGGACTTCAGTAAGGAAGATGAGAAGTATATCTTGCACTTTACTGCTTCGGCCGATTTTATTTTAACCTCTCTTTATCACAACGAGAGCTAGAGAGCGTTTTGTGATGAACTATCTTGCGTCGCTATCTTTTTTTTTCTCTTGAAATATACTGCATACGTTTCTCAAATTATAATAATAAACAAATCATATATATAGTTTAATCCTACATATCTTTCCCTCCCTGTAGAAGAAATATCCTCGTTTTGTCAAAATCAGCATACTGCATTAAGTGAAACATGAGGCTGTGTTTTAATTCTGTTGTGTTTAATCCTACAGATGAGATGAATATCCTCGTTTTGTCAAAATATAGAAGATATTGAAGAGAAGGGGTCCAAGAACAGATCCTTGGGGGACACCACAAGTGACTTGGTTTTCAACACCACTGCATCCAGTAAAAAAACTAACAGATAGGTAAGAGGACATCCAGGATGAGACAGGTTCCAGAGATTCCAGCATACTTCTGAAGGTGTTTATGATGCTTGCTGGGAGACCACCATATAGAGAGTTGCAGTAGTCGAGTCGAGAGGAGACAAATGCATGACAGAGTATCTCCACATCCGGGAGGGAAAGGTAGGGATGGACTTTGGAGATGTTTCAAAGATGGTAGAAGGAAGATTTGACCACGGAGGAGAGACATCTGGTAATGTCCTGGTCAGCAGCCATTCCTGAACTATCTTCAGTAGGTTTAGATTCTGCTGAGGAAACCACCATATAACAAAGAGAGTCGCAGAGTAGTCGAGTCGAAGAGTGAGACAAATTTCTGAACAAAGGATATTTCCTCTGCATCCGGGAAGATATTCTGGGTGTCGTCAGCATAAGTGACATGGGGATGTTTGGCGGACAAGGTGCATATTGAAGAGAAGGGGTCCAAGAACAGATCCTTGGGGGACACCACAAGTGTCTTGAGTTTTCAACAAGAAGAATACCATGATCTATGATGTCAAAAGCAGCTGTTGCGTCAAGAAGGACAAGCACAGAGGGAGCACCAGCATTGAGCAGGAGATCATTCACCATCTGAAGCAGAGCAGTTTCAGTACTGTGATACGGCCGGAAACCAGACTAGAGATTCAAGCAGATTATTGTCTGTGAGATGTTTCATCAGCTGACTGGTTACAGCCCTTTCAAGAGTTTTTGAGAGAAAAGGGAGATTGGAGTTGGGATGGAAATTAGATAAGTCAGCTCAAAGGAGGGTTTTTTGAGTACTGGCGTGACTCTGGCAAGCTTGAGGGTAGCAGGAACCGAGCCAGAGTCCAGGGCCAGGTTGAGAGTGTGCATAATGGAGGAAGCAAGATCAGAAGCACAGAGACAGACAATGTTAGTCAGCCAGGGTTCCAGTGGCTACATGGCAGTAGTTGATTTCAACAGTAAGCTGGAAACATCAGCAATGGAGAGAGGAGAAGCGGAGAGGGCAGAAGGAGCAACTGTAGAAGTGTCAAGGTGGACAAGTAGTACACTAGGTTTGTGATGGGTGAGCGTGGAATAGATGTTGTCAATTTTGTTCCGAAAGAAAGAGGAGAAATCTTGACGGGAGTTGGATCCGTCTTTGGCTGGATGTAGGATTTGGTCAACTGTCTTAAAGAGATCAGATACTTTATAGGTAGGGGTCTACCTAAATCGAGATTTCGTGGGAAATCGTGAAATTGAGGGGTCACTGTGAAATTCATCTCTTTTAGGGGCCAATGCATTCCGGACAAGTACGTATGGAAAATAAAAAAAGTTAAGTTAAATACTGCACAAAACAAGTGACACAAACTAAGTGTCTTCCGTCTGTAGATGGGCTTTTTTATTCCTTTGCCGTCCTGTGTGCATTGCACTTACACAAAAAAAACCTCCTTAGACGAATAACATTTCCAAGAAAATTTTCCAAAGCAGTTAACGTTCAGCCACCTCGCTTCAAACAACCTGCTGTTTACACTTTAAATGCTGTTACAATATTAGACCCGAATAGGCATGTTTTCTTTGCTTTGAATCAGTACTGATAAAATAAATTATTGGGACAAATAAAATGACAACGAACGTGCTATATACATATTGCCTTTATTAAAGTATGCCAGATGCCCTTGAATAATCAAGTTTTGGGGCTATTTCTAATTGAATTCCACATCTGTATAACTTGACAAAGCTTTACCTTAACTTTCAATTCAGTGGATGCAGAACGTGCAGTCTCAATGTATAGGTAAGTCAACTGCAGGGGGGTGCTGCATGCTTGCCTTTAACAAATGACAGCACTCTGTTTTAGTAAGGAAGCAAGTACCACTATTTTTAGGCTTTATAGTGTTATGAAATACTGTCTACTTAGATTTATTTAATGTTTTAAACAGGTCAGAAATCCTAATTTTATTCTGTGACCTACCTGTGAAAAATACATAAATTTACCGCGATTTAAGTAGACCCCTATTCATAGGCGACCCTATGGTGATGATCTCGGCTAGGAATGCAAAGGATAACTTTGAATGGTCCCGTCCATCTTTGCAGCCAGTTTGTGTCATTGGTGAACTGGATAATTTATCCAAACCAGGTCATTGGGCTGGTAAGGAACATGTCATACCTTCTGGTCATAGTAGTGTTTTTGACAAGCTTTGTGATATTCAGTTTCTTGTTGAGTGGAGCAAAAAGCTTCAGAAAGTTTGCGTTGCAGACTTGCAATCTATGCTGCTGGAGTACCAAGAGTGGCAACTGATGGTGATTTAGGGGTAGCCAAAAAGAAGTTGACAGGCAATTTAGCTTCTCTGCCAAGAAGGTAGTGTAACCTGTACAAATGTGTATACTGGTGTTATAAACAAGTTGGACCTGTCCTAGGTGTTCGTCCCATTCAGTTCCTTTTATGTATAAAGTTTTCGCCTATTGATCTTTTAGTGTTCGATTAAATCGTTCCACTAATCCACTCTCTTGGGGGTGGTATGCTGTGGTTCGAGTCTTCTTTATGCAAAGAAGGGTAGAGTTACTGAATGAGGTCCGCTTCAAATTGACAGCCCTGATCCATGTGGATCATTTCTGGCAGTCCATGTTCTTGTACGTACTGCTCAAAGGGACATGTGGCAATTGTATAAGCTTGTTGATCTTGCAGTGGATCTGGTTAACATATTTTGAGAAACAGTACTGCACAAAAAGAACATAGTGGTGACCTCTAGCAGTGAGTGGCAAGGCAGAAATATGGCACAGGAAGTTGTTAGGTCTTTAGCCAAGGTGGTCCAATAGCAAACATCCTATGATCTCATCAGTCCTCTGAATTCCAATGTGTCCAGTCATGGGCTGACCATGCAGTTGAGTCATAGCTTCCTCTTTCAAAGATTCTGGCTCAACTACCAGCAGGGCACTTCCTTTCCCAGGCTGTATCTTTGCTTTCTTGTAAAGAAAGTCTCCTGAGATTACTAACCAAGGATAGATGCAACCTTGGTCACTATTTTGGAGATGGGAGACTGGCTTATACCACAGATGTCCGTGATCAGCCCCTGAAAACCTCTTGAGGCATCAAATCTTAGGGCAGTGGTAAGCTTCACTGGCACAGGAGCAGCATCTTGTGGGGCTCTCCAGATCTGATGATAACTCTTCACACAATTCTGAAATGGCTTGTTTCTGGTAAAATACCAGCCGGTGATAGTAGATCCTTTCTCTATCCGCCCTAGCTCTTCTTCGTGCAGCAACCACTTTTAGTAATAAATCTGCCATTGTGCCTACTTGGAGGAGTTGGAGGCAACTATGTATGTTTTATTTGGGTGTTTGCTAAAATGACTTGAAGCAGGTGTAACTTTTGATGTCTAAACTGCTATATTTAGATGTGTTATACACTGAAAATCCCCTGCATACACTAAAAAAAATAGAAGCCAACAGACACCAAAGTGCACAAGGTGCAAAAATGTGATGCTTTAGAAAATCGCTTCCACCAGACTCCAGTCCAGACGTTTAAAAACCTGGGTTACACTCATCTAAAGCCCTTAGTCAAGGTTGAAAATGTACCCCATATGTTCAAAACATCACCATAATGTTATGACTGAAACAGAAAATGATATGCAAATTAAATCTAAGCAAGATGAAAACTTGTTATGATAACTGAAAGTTGAATGCCTATACCAAGTTAATCTTTAGGCCTGGGTGTACTTCTAGTGCTGAAATATCAAATTATTATGTTTGACTCTTCCTGGTAATTTTAGGGTTAACAGTACAGGATATAATCGTAAGTATTTTTAGCCCCAGTTTGCAATAAACTTATCTGTATATTGTTTATGTTGTAAAAAACAGTGCCTCAGTTTTCATGCTCTCCCACAGGTCTGTAAAAAAACAACAACAAGCAGATTGCAGTGCCTTCCATTTTCAGTTAGAGAGAAACCTTAGAAATGTCAAGTTTTTTTTAGTTTTTTTTTTCCTGCCAATTTACTGTTTTAAACCTACCCGGCTATCTGGCTGCCAATTAACTTGGAAAAAAGGGAGACATTGTTGCAGCCTACCCAGGTTTCCTGGGGCTCTCATGCTAAACTGTGCAGTTCTTAGATAATTCAGCAATCAGTGCCACTCACTTTGTATGCTAAGGAAAAAAAACAGCCTTGACCTTGCACGCCAGGGGTCCTCGTCTGCACTCAGTGGTGGAGCCTTGCCAAAAAAATGTAAACAGTAATATTATGAGAGTGTTGGATTTAAGGTTGGATCAGGCCGCAAAGAAATAATAAGCCTTTCTTCTTTCTGGTTTCAGGTGTGCATGTTGCTCTATAGGAGGGTTTACTTCACAGTGTGAGAGAAATCTTGTCACAGCATGTGGAGTGGCATTTGAAAATCTGTTTTCATACTTCAGACTGTCATCAGCCTTTCAAGGATACCACCTTTTTAATCAAACAAGTGGGCAAAAAAAGTGCTGTATAGGGTAATTTCCTTTTCCATTTCCTTGTGCATTTGTGATTATTCAAAAATAACTGCAAAAGATTTAGAAGTGAGTAGTTTTTTGAGATTTACGATTATACTGTATTTACAGTATAATCGTAAATCTCGAAAAACTACTCACTTCTAAATCTTTTGCAGTCATTTTTGTATTACTTTAGTATAAATACATGTTAATTTGGATTCATATGTTGTTTTTTTCTGACTTTATGTGAACGAAAAGACACACATTTGCCCGTTTTCCCATTGGAAATAGTGATATTTTGAAATATCACTGTCCTGGTCACAAAAGCAAAGTCTGTGGGGAATAATAGCCATTTTCTATACTTTTGAGGCATAAGCAATTAGGAAATAACACTTACAACCCAGGAACAAAAAATAAATAAAAATTTGTTACACGGTGTTATGTGAATCTGTTTTTTAAAGGGAGATTTTAGAAATGTTCCATAAATATGATTGTCTTCTTCCCTCTTCCAAGGTAATTAAGAGGCCCCAGAACTGAAAAGTAAACGCAACCTGGAAAACATTAAAGGAAATTCCTTAGTATTGCATTATGCGGTTGTTACTAACACTAGAGCATTTTTGAAAGCTCTGTGTATTCCATCTTAATGTTATGTTGCAAGAAAAGACTTGTTTATGCAAGTCACAACATGTTCTAGTAATTTAACATTTAAAGGTCAAAAATCACTAAGAGTTGCCTGTGGCATCGGCTAATCATATAAACGTTTATTGAAGAGGTCATCTCGGGATAACGATGGATAGGTGGTTGATGCAATCTATGGTCATTTCCTACTGTTGTAAAAACTGCATCTGTTGCTTACCCTGGTGAGGTAGAGGCTGATGAAATTGACCACTTAGGGCTAGATTACATCTAAAACTAAGACGGATGTGTGTTTTGAGAAGCTGCAAATATTGTGTGGTTTTCCAGTTTGCAGCTTCTCTTACACAGCAGCAAATAAAATAATTTTGCAGGGATGTTTAACCTTTTGGGATGGCACTGAAGTTACCATTTCCACAAATCGGTCCAACTTTTTCTGAGAAAAGGAAGAGGCTGGAACTACACAAAAACCACATTAGGAGCATAAAAACAACAGGAGGAGAAAAAACATGTATTTTCTATTTTGATTCATGGCCTGCATGAAGGAAGAACCACAGGAGTTCAAATAGGAGAATAGTGCTTGTGACAAAAATAAATAAATAAGTAAATAAATAAAGAGAGAACAGAGACTCCCCTTAGCTCAGAGAAAGCTGCCCTTGCTGAGGTGAGGCCAGACAGATCAGCCTCCAAGGCTGGGAAGCGGCAATTGCTTCCCCTAAGGGGAAACAAAATAGGAAAGCAGGAGAATAGAAAAGATGAAGAGAATTCCAGAGGTTTCATTGGCTTGCAAGGGTCACTTTAGCTAAGGGAGGTCGGCACGGACCAACTTAACTGACTTTCAGGGTGAATAGTGAGCTCCACTTCCCTCGTGGGGGAGATTGGAAGGCTGGAAAATAAAAAATAAATAAACATGCAAAAAGGTGGCCAGGGGCTCCGAGGCTGGGATGATGCTGGGAGACTGGCACAGGTGCAAAAATAGTCTGTTGGGCAAAATAAAAGTTATGGAGAGAGGGATGAATAGAAGACTCCATTATGGCTGCCAACAAGCCAGTAGCCACACAGGACTATTCATACAACTAACAATGTACAGATTGTTATTATTAAGTTAAACTGTGGTATTTCATTCTGTAGCTAACAATTAGATTTATATATTAATCATAAGAAAAATTACACAACATCCAACACTTGACTTAAATTTAGTAACCATGGTGCCCTCTACAAATGTACTGAACTGAAGACTATTCTGGCCTTGCCCTTTTTTGCCAAGTTAGGGCCCTGCCATTATTTTAAATCGGGATTTTGACCCTCTTGAATTTGTATTTTAATACCAAGCCATTGGGGATCATTGTTAATGTTTCTTTTAATTCCAACATATATCCTGTGCAGCTAAGGCAGAGCACAGAATTAAGATTTAACCTGCCCCTTAGTCTCTTTTGTAGTCAAAATAGAAAGAAGTTAAGAAAGAAGTTAAATGTAAAAATAAAATGATTTGTTCTATGAAAAACATAACGTTACTTACCGTAACCCTAGTTCCCTGAAAAGAAGGAAACCACCAAAACATTACTTATGGGATATGCTTGCCTATTGGTAGGTATTGACTGAGCTCTTTATATCAGAGCTGCCGATAGGCCCCTTCCTGGGTTGACATCCTCGGTCCTGCCTACCGTCAAAAACTGTCAGCCCACGGAAGCCATTTCTCTTTTTGCATCGAACCCGTGCAAACTTCTCTTTCAGGGAACTAGGGTTACTATAAGTAATATCCATCACATAGCACTTTACAAGATGCAGTAGCAAGAA
Source organism: Polyodon spathula (assembly GCF_017654505.1). NCBI lineage: Eukaryota > Metazoa > Chordata > Actinopteri > Acipenseriformes > Polyodontidae > Polyodon > Polyodon spathula. The sequence goes on along the minus strand of NC_054536.1, from coordinate 88,633,412 downwards.
AATCCATAAAACAGAGAAATGCATAATACATGCTATACAGTAAAAAAAAAAAAAAAAAAAGCATAATACATTAAATACAGTGGAAAGCGCATAATGCATGATAGTAGCACAATGCATGAAATAGTAGCAGGTAATAGCAGATATCAGGCTTATAAAGCATGGAAAGCAAGAAAGAACAGATAGGTCTTGAGAGTTGATTTAAAGTGAGCGACAGTGGAACCATCATGCACAAAAGCTGGGAGAGAGTTCCAAAGAGTCAGAGCCATAATGCGAAATGAGGGATATAGCGGGTCAGCAGGTTGAGGAGGTACTTGGGACCTGTGTGATGAAGGGCATTGTAGGTGAGTGTGAGGCGAGAGTGTATTAAATGGAATGTCCAGACAGTAATTTATGTGTACAGAAATAAAATATTTTATTTTTATTATCTATACACAATAAAATAATTAAATAACAAAAGAAAACAAAATGGTGTGAGGGAAGGAGTGCAGGGGTGAAATCCAAAACAAACCGTGATGACTCGTCTTTAATTGTCTTCGTGGCGAACCATACATAAATAAAAAAGACAAAAGAAATGTTAGTGTTTTTTGTTTTAAAAATCCTGCTGCACCAAACCAGTCTCTCCCTCCACCCATTACTCCTCCTATTTTACTTTCGGACCAACCCCGAACACAGTAGTACGTTCCCTTTAGTATGTAATGTCCCGCCTCTGTAGTCAGTGGAACACCAATCCCCAACTGACAAGTGTCCTTATCCTTCACTTGACTCCAGTGGCTGGAATTTATATACTTGTACTTCCGCCCCTCACCAAGGTGCCGCCCCTCAAAAGATGACTTTTGCCATGGTCACGAGATCTTGGTAAGGGAAGTCCCGAGTTGGTTTGATGCCATCTACTGTTCGGAGGCTGAATCACAGACCGAAATCCCTTTGACTCATCACAGTGAGCAAGAAAGTTTTTAACATAATCCTGAACTTTGCAGGTAACCAGTGTAGCTGGGCAAGACAGGGGGGTGATGTGATCAGGATCCTGGCAGCGACATTCTGAACATTATAACCATAGGCCACCCTGGTGATTGACATATGCCACCACCAACACATGTGTCCCTTGCAGCACTGGGTGGAAGTGCTGGAGGGCAAGTAAAACGGACAGCAACTCCAGCATATTTTTTTGCAGGGATGTCCAATGGCCCAACTAGGTGCCACAGACTCCTCCGCCTTCCCAGACCACCCCCCAACCCACGTTGGAGGCGGCCGTCGTCACCACTTGATGGTTCAACACTACTCCCATTCGCACAGGGTAGCCAAGCACGAGTGAGACACTGTCAGCCGACGGTGTCTGTCACGTTTTGGATGAAAGTGAAATGCATTGAGCCACGCTTGCAGTGGGTGCAAACGTAGTAAACCCAGCTCAATGGCTGATACAGTTGAGGCCATCAGACCCAATAGTTCTTGGCACAACACTAATGGAACCTCCAATCCGTGTTGAAACAGGGAGAGGCAATCTCAAATAGCTGCTACTCTGTCATCCGACAGGTATGTGCGCATCGTACTGGAGTCCAGCCGGAGCCCCAAATACATTGTGCACTGTACCGGTGTAAGCCGACTCTTCACCAGATGCTCCGTCACAATCTTTGTGTGGGCCACTGCTCCCTCTCACGACTGGGAAGAAATCAACCAGTCATCAAGATAGTTCATTACTCTGATCCCCTGCAACCAAAAGGGGGCCAGGTTAGCATCCACGTACATTGAAAACGTATAAGGAGCTAATTAGAGGCCGAACGGCAACAAAGAAAACTCAAACGCTTCCCTGAAAAGCAAAGTTTTTTTATGGGAACATAAAAGTATGTGTCTCATAAGTTCACAGTGATAAACCAGTCGTCTGGCCGGATAGACTGGAGAATGTGACGGTGAGTCAGCATTTGTAACCTCCTCCTCCTCTCCTTCAAAAACTTGTTGAAGAGTCTCAGGTCTAGGATGGGGTGAAAGCCGTTGTCCTTCTTAGGTACCAGAAAATATCTCGAGTAGAACCACTCTCTGTAGGAGGTGGGGTCTACAAGATGAATGGCTCGTTTGCACAGCAAGACGGACACTTCTTTCTGAAGTACCGAGACCTGAAGAGGGTCTGTCACGGATGTATTCGTGATCCCTTGAAAGGGAGTAGGCCCCAAGCAGAACTGTAGCGCATAACCGTTGTGCAGGTGTCCGATGTGCAAGCGCGCCAGTATTGCAGCTGGTTTGCAAAGAATGGATGGGTCTGAGGCCAGAAGCCTTCAGGGCCCTTGCTGGAGCTGCTGAAGTTGAGGAGGCTGCGTAGGACGATGGCTGTGGAACTGCCTCCTGGAATGCTGCAGGTAATAGTACGTGTCTGGGGAGATTTACCAACATGGAGCATGAGGAGGGAGTAGCGCGGCCACCTGCCAGGACGGTGGGAGTGCTGCAAGATCTCCTACACAGCTGTCCCAAAGCTATGCCCTGGGGAAATTGGTGCATCTAACAGTGCCACCTTATCCGCATCAGGGACCCTCGCCTATGACTGCCACAGCTATCTGTAAGCTACTACCAGGCTTGCCAGGCCCCAGCCTAGGGCTTGCCCTTGAAGGTCAGAGATCTGGAGCAGCGTGCCTGACAAGAGCCGCAACTCGGTAGCCAACGGCTCCAGGATGTCAAGGAAATTCATGATTAAATTCATTTTAATATGAGCATTTCCCAGATATTTAATTCAGACTGTTGTCTGTGTGACATGCTGTGGTTATTGGGTTGTTAACACCAATTCCAGAACATTCTTAACCAGATCTACTTCAAAGCTTGTTGATTAGACCAAGGCACAGGCCACAAACTTAACTCTTTGAAGCTCGCCTTCCAAAATGTTATCTGATTGTCTAGTCTCTTAAGTTGTCATAAAACTTGCCAAGCTACAGTGCAGTTTCACCATTATTGTGTTAAAAGTTAAAATGCTTTAAGAATCATTTTTTTAAACGAATATTATAAACTAATAACTATTTTTCAATTTTATCCTTTTATTGTATTATGATGTGTTAATTGCTTGTAATTGTAATTTTGTATAGAGAATGAAACTGAAATTTATATGCTTCTCTAATGAATGTAATTAGTTATATTGAAAAGGAGGTTTAAATGATAAATGTAAAATCCTTTGATAATGAATTAGGTGAATACATTCCATTTCTAACACACTCTTTTTGTGTGACATGCAACTGTCTATCAAATACTGTGAACCAATGGAAGGACCGACAAGGACTTGTTTACAGTACAAAGGAACGCCTATACATTGTGTTATTTAAACTCAAAACAAGGATTTTCTTTCTCTCTGGATTCACACTCTCTGCATTCGCTCACTGGATTCGCTCGCTGGATTCGCTCTTCAAAAAATCTCATCACTCTCAACTGAAACTCCAAAGTTCTTGATGTAAGCTGTCCCAGAGAAGATGAGCTCCTTTCGGAATGACAAAAGCTTTAGCCTACAGACTTCATGGAGATACTGCACTGCGCTGCTACACAGCTAACATCCACAGAGAGGCTGACTGTGTTAAGACTTTGTTTTAAACATCGCACCAACAGAATAAGTATCAAACTTATATTGTGTGTTTACAAGTAACTGAACTGAAGCCATGTTATTGATATCATCACAATACGTGATGTGCATCTATTCAACTAGATGCTGCAACATTGTACATGCGTACTTAGCTTGGAAGCTAGCGCATGTATACCTAATGCGTGACTGAACCTAACAATGTATTACTCACTAATGCAGAACTCTATGACCAGAGAGCACATCAAGGATTCATTATGAACATGTAACAATGCATTACTTTTCCTTGAATGTTTTAATTAGTTTCTTCTTTATACATATGTTTTTTTAACTGTGAAGCTTAACCTTTATTCTTCTTCCTCTGAGAATATGAATAAATGTAATAATAATTTGGATAAGCCAGAATCTCTAGTTTTTATTGAGGTATAGTGTTTATTATGGTTAACAATTACATTGAGCTATAATGGGTATTTTCTTTAATAGTAATTGGCAAGGATATAGTTGTTAAATAAACATAAATATGCACAACAATATCGCTCACGTACGACAGACTGTAAGACAAAGCAGCGTGCAACACAAGCGAGCAGGCTGCTGAAGAAAGAAAGGCGGCAAGCCAGCTTTCAGCACCAAATGAAAGGGAACTGCGGTCGACTCAGAGAAGCTATTTTTCAAAAACACGCTCAATTCAACACAGAGGTCATACCATGGGCCAACAGTTTTAAACCCTCAGTAGGCAGGACTGAGGATCATCCCAGGAAGGAGGCTATCGGCAGCTCTCATATGAAAGAGCTCAGTAAATACCTACCGATAGGCAGGCATATCAAATAAAGTAATGTTTTGATGGTCATCTTCGAATTGAAAGGCAACATGCAATTGTGTTTTGTTTTACCCTATAAATGTGTGTGTGTGTGTGTATATATATGCTTCTGTATTTCATTTGAAATTATTTTTCTGAAATTTAATTTCTGAGCTACAGCACTTGCACTTTTAATCAGACATATGCTTCAATAATAGCTTGGTGAATTAACTATTACAAACTGCACTGCAAGCATGATGATAGGCTATTTTTGTTGTTAGGAACTCAATTTCATTAAGTCTTAAAGGAGTAATTGACATAAAAGGAGCTAAAAGTCACATGTCACAGTGGGGTTCTTTCCTCTATGGGAACTAGACATAACCATTTGGATATGTCCACTGATTTTTACTTTACCCATATGTCATTTAACAGGAAAAAAAGATGGTAAGGTAACCAATATGATTTAAAATAAAATGCCATACAAGAATATTCATATATTGTAAAAATGTGTGGGTACATATGGCTTTCTTGAGAATATATTTTATTTATGTATTTATTGCATGTATATAGCACTTTTTATTAATTTTTTTTTTTTTTTTAAAGTCTCGCAAAGCACTGTACAGTACATAGCAGAAAAAAGAACAAATCACAATACATTTGTATAGCATGTCAGACATACAACTGCTACAATCACCATTTAAAAAACAGATTTAAATAACGGCATAAACATAATAATAATACAAAAGCAGCTATTTTAAAGTTACATTAAAACCCACTAAGATAAGAAAGACATTTTATAAAATGACAAATGACCGTAGAGTATTCCATAATTTAGGAGCTCTACGAGAATAACCCTTACCTCCCGTGTTGCTTTTGTTGACCCTAGGAATAACAAGCAGCCCCGCATCCTGTGCTCTCAGTGCGGTTTGGAAGATACGGGTTCAGTAACTGCTGTCAATAATTAGGTGCTAATCCATTTAGGGCCTTGTAAGTTAACAGCAAAATCTTAAAATCAGTTATATACTGCACATGAAACCAGTGTAAAAGAGGCCAATACAGGGGTAGCACGTTCACTTTTCCTGGTTTTAGTCAGAATTCTAGCGGGGGTATTCTGAACAAGCTGCAAGCAGGATACCACATGTTTTGGGACACCAGAAAAAAAGTTCATTACTATAATCAATCCTAGATGAAACAAAGGCATGCATTAGTCTCTCTGCATCAGATACAGAAATTATTGGTCTAAGTTTGGCTATATTTCATAATGGTAAAAGATACTTTAGAACTTCCAAAGATGACTCCCAAACTCTTAATTTCTAATTTAAGTTTTTGATCAGAGACTGCAAGGGTTGAGCTCATGTAATCTCACATTTCCTTTTAGTTGGTTCTGTGAGCCCACTAGCATAACCTTTTTATCTGAATTCAGCATTAGAAAACTCTGTGACATCCAATGATTGATGTCTGCAAGGCAAGTAGCTAATAACACCCTGTGACGGAAAGATGAGTTCTGGTGATGAATCTTCCTCCCAACCTGTGAGGGCGCTAAAGAACGGGAGGAGAAGTATCTGGAAGGGCTGGCCTGACAGTTCGTTTCCGGGTCAGGGAAGTGGGTCAGCCTGGAGGGAAGCGCGACTCTGTTGTAAGACCGTATTGATTTGAGAGGTAAACGAGAGGCAGCTGCAAGTAATAAGGCAGCTGCAACCGTTTATCTCGATATCATGCAGGATTACATATAGGGGCCAGGGTAACGCTGATCTTCTCCTTCGTTTGGGTTAACGCTTGGAGAGAGAAGGATCGAGAGAGGAGCTCTCGTTGTAAAGAGGAATTACGTGTTGTGTTTGTTTGTAATTGTCTGCGTTTTTCACCACCAGACAGTTAACTCACCTGTCCGGAGCTGTCGACCAGGGTCAGCACAATCCGGATCACCACTGCACGGAACCGTCACAAAATACAGTGTCTTCACCCACCACAAGCACGTCTGCACTCACCCAGGACTGGTGACCGTGTGTTCGTTTTGTTCGGGACTGTGTCCTATTATTGCTATCCCCGTGCTTTACACATTGTTGTGTATAGCCGGGGATTTATTATTTAACGGTCACCAGACCTGGATTATAAATAAAAGCACCTTTCCACTGGAAACTGTTGTCTGCCTGTCACTCCTGCATCGCATCACCGCTATACCTGTTCCCCTCCACTAGCCACTTTGCCACACGTGGTGTCAGAGTGGGGTCTATGGACCGCAACGCGCTGGCGGAGCTGCTGCAGGCACTGGAGACCAGACGGGATGCAGAGGAGAGACGGAGGGAGGAGCGCTATACGGCGCTCATTGAACGGGTAGGGCTGATCGTTGCTGCAGGAGCGACCCCTACCGGAACATCATTGATGTCGGCGGAGGATGATCCGGAGGCATTTTTGGTGGCGTTCGAGCGGCTGGCAACTGCGGCGGGATGGCCTCGGGAGTTCTGGGCAAGCCAGCTAGGACCTTGCCTGGTCGGGGAAGCGCAGGCAGCTTACCAAGCCCTGAGCGACCAGTACGCCACTGACTATGACCTAGTCAAGCAGGCTATCCTCCGTCGTCTCAACATCACCGCGGAGACCCACCGGACGCGGTTCCGCGAGTACCGGAGAGCCCCGGAGACACGCCCCAGGGTGGTGGCACAGCGGTTGTGCGACCACATGGTCCATTGGCTGACCCCAGAGAAGAAGACCGCTCAACAAATGGGGGAAGCCATTGTGGTGGAACAATTCTGCCATGTGGTCGGCGCTGAAACTCAGGCGTGGGTACGGCGCCACAACCCTGACACCCTGGAGGAGGCGGTCAAATTGGCCGAAGATTTTGAGGACTCTTTGACGTCAGCCCGGGTCGGGATCCTGTCAGCCCCTGCCCTGCTCAGGAACCAACCTCTCCCTCCCTCTCCTCCAACACCACACCATCACCCTCGGTCCCGGCACCCAGACCTCCCAGACCGCCGACCCCGTTGGGCCCCCTTGCCTCCCCCCCATGGAGACCAAGGTTGGCCCCCAGCTGGGGTAGAGGTGTTGCCCCTGCCCTGTTGCCCTACCAGCAGCGGGACAGATATTTAACCTATGCCCCCTCTGTCCCTCCACTCTGTTTTAGGTGTAACCAGCCAGGACATAGGGCCAGGTCATGCCCCGCTGCTATGGAGTGTGACGTGGCTGCATGCAACTGGACACCTGGAACGGGTAAGCAGGGGGAAAACGGTTGGGAGGGGCCCTGTCTGATTGACGTGGTTTTAGGGAATGTGAAAACCCACGCGTTAGTGGACACAGGGTGTGAGCAGACCTTGATCAGGACAGCTCTCTTGGGCGGTATGTCGTGGCGGCCACAAGGTCAGGTGGCCATCTCCTGTATCCATGGAGACACGGCGGCATACCCCACCCTAAAAGTATATTTATCGGTAGGACCGATAAAACGTCACCTTGTAGTCGGGGTGGCGGAAAGGTTGCCGCACCCAGTTATTCTGGGCCGAGACTGGCCAAAATTCAAAGAATTGGTGCAAATAATGGCAGTCTCAGCCACACACGTAAACGTGGCAGAAAAAGGGAAAAAGGAACGGATTGGTGATGTGTTTCCTTTTCATCCTGAAATGTTTTCCCCTCTGTTCCGTCCTAGAAAAACAAATAAGGAGAGACGGACCGCGAAATGGGAGGGAGCGTCTTTGAGACAAGGCTGGGGTCTGGTGGGAGAGTGCTGTAATGGTAACAAACGCCAGTCGAAGGGAGTGGGAACGCAGTGTGACCGAGAGAGCGAGGTTACTGGGCCGACTAGGGCAGAGGTTATTCCAGCCCCTCTCAATATACCGGACCCGTGGTACTCAAGCGCGGACCTAGTGTGGGGCCAAAAGAACGACCCGTCACTGGTGCACGCTTGGGGGCAGGTCCGGTCCATTGAAGGTAAGGATGTTGATGGCGCTGGGCCGCTAGTATATCCACATTTCAGTATAAAGGGGCAATTACTATATAGGGTAAACCTAGCCGCGGGCACTGGACAGCCTGTAACACAATTATTGGTTCCCCCGTCTTGTCGGACCGAGGTCATGAGGCTGGCGCATGATATCCCTTTTGCGGGGCACCTCGGAGCCGAGAAGACGAGGGAGCGAATATTGGCTCGATTCTATTGGCTCGGTCTTCATACTGATGTGTCGAAATATGTAGCCACATGCCCAGACTGCCAGCGAGTAGCGCCAGGTCGAGTGCGCCCCGCTCCTTTGGTCCCACTGCCGATTATTTCCACTCCGTTTGAGCGCATTGCAATGGACATAATGGGCCCTTTGCTACCTTCTGACTCTGGGTATACGCATATATTAGTAGTGGTGGATTATGCAACGCGATACCTGGAAGCAGTTCCATTGAGGTCCACTAGTGCCGCTGCAATAGCCACTGAGTTAGCGCAGATTATGGCTAGAGTAGGGATCCCCAAGGAGATTTTGACTGATCACGGAACCAATTTTTTGTCCAATACGTTACAGCAGGTGTACAAAATATTAAAAATACGTCCCATCAGGACGTCCGTTTATCATCCACAATCGGACGGTTTGGTTGAACGTTTTAATCAGACCTTAAAGTCGATGCTGAGGCGATTTGTAACACAGGAGCAGAAACATTGGGCATCGCTTCTTCCCTACCTCCTTTTTGCGGTGAGAGAAGTGCCGCAGAGTTCAACGGGGTTCTCCCCCTTTGAGCTCCTGTACGGCCGGCAGCCTCGCGGCATTCTCGACCTGCTGAGAGAGGGGTGGGAGGAGCACAAAGGCTCGTCTAAAAATGTAGTGAAGTATGTGCTCCTACTAAGAGATCGGCTGGATTTGGTCGGTCGTTTGGCCCAAGACAACCTCAGATCGGCTCAGCACCGACAACAGCAGCATTACAACAAAAATGCACGGATTCGAACCTTTCGACCAGGGGACAAGGTAATGCTGCTACTTCCCTCATCTGAATCGAAACTGTGTGCTAAATGGCAGGGGCCGTATGAGGTGATTCGGGCTATAGGGAAAGTAAATTATGAAATTAGACAGCCCGATCGCCGAAATGAACGTGAAATTTATCATGTCAATTTGTTAAAGCCCTGGCAGGCAAGGGAGGTCTTATTTATAGCCCCAGGCAATATGGAGGATGATTTAGGTCCCTGTCCAGAGACCCCGAGCACAAGAGCGATTTCTATGGGGGAACAATTGGTTCCGGATCAGCAAAGAGAGCTGCGTAAGCTTATTGAGGAGTTCAGCGATGTTTTTTCTGACGTGCCCGGCAGGACAAACTTAGTTGAATATGACATTATCTCTCCACCAGGTGTCACAGTGCGAGAGAGACCGTACCGGATCCCGGAAAGTCGACGAAGTGGCGTTCGCAAAGAGGTATGGGATATGCTCGAGCTTGGGGTGATTGAGCCTTCCAGGAGCGAGTGGTGCAGTCCGATCGTCATAGTGGCTAAGAAAGACGGCACCAACCGCTTCTGTGTGGATTTCAGAAAGGTGAACGCTATTGCTAAGTTCGATGCATATCCCATGCCTCGGGTCGACGAACTTTTAGACAGACTGGGAAAAGCGAGGTTTATTTCCACTCTGGACCTGACGAAGGGTTACTGGCAAATCCCTTTAACCCGCAGCTCCAGAGAGAAAACCGCATTTTCAACACCAGAAGGGCTGTTCCACTTTAAAACCATGCCGTTTGGGCTACATGGTGCGCCCGCTGCCTTTCAGAGACTGATGGACCAGGTTTTACGCCCACATCATGAATATGCAGCAGCGTATATTGATGATGTGGTGATATACAGCTCCACCTGGCGAGAGCATTTGGCTAGGGTTGCAGCCGTTCTTCAGTCTCTAAGGGCAGCCCGGCTGACAGCTAACTTGAGGAAATGTGCGTTTGCCAAAACAGAGACTCAATATTTGGGATTTTTAATGGGGAATGGAAGGGTGAGACCTGTGGTCACCAAAATCCAGGCTTTGGTTGATGCAGCGATCCCCAAAACCAAGACTCAGGTGAGGTCACTACTGGGCTTAGCCGGTTATTACCGCCGCTTCATCCCCGAGTACGCCACAGTGGTTAACCCGTTAGTCGACCTCACCAAAAAGAGTGCTCCAAATTTAATTAAATGGTCAGCTGAGTGTCAGGGAGCGTTTGATACTATTAAGCGTACACTTTGCCAGGCCCCCACTCTTATCACACCGGATTTCACCAAGAGATTCATCCTCCACACCGACGCATCGGATGTAGGTTTGGGTGCAGTCTTGTCCCAAAAAGTAGCTGGAGTAGAACACCCGATATTATACCTCAGTAAAAAAATGTTACCTCGGGAACGCAACTACTCCGTAGTCGAAAAAGAGTGTTTGGCCATTAAATGGGCTACTCACTCTTTACGATACTACCTGCTGGGACACTCATTCGATCTGGTCACAGACCACGCCCCACTCAAGTGGTTAAGCACAATGAAGGACAGCAATGCCCGAATAACTCGGTGGTATCTGGCATTGCAGCCACCAAAATGCGGATTATTTTTCCCGGGAGGGGGGAGTAATGGGGAAGGTAGATTTAGCCGAGTGTTCCTTCGGCTCCACTCTGAGCGGTGGGATATGTGACGGAAAGATGAGTTCTGGTGATGAATCTTCCTCCCAACCTGTGAGGGCGCTAAAGAACGGGAGGAGAAGTATCTGGAAGGGCTGGCCTGACAGTTCGTTTCCGGGTCAGGGAAGTGGGTCAGCCTGGAGGGAAGCGCGACTCTGTTGTAAGACCGTATTGATTTGAGAGGTAAACGAGAGGCAGCTGCAAGTAATAAGGCAGCTGCAACCGTTTATCTCGATATCATGCGGGATTACATATAGGGGCCAGGGTAACGCTGATCTTCTCCTTCGTTTGGGTTAACGCTTGGAGAGAGAAGGATCGAGAGAGGAGCTCTCGTTGTAAAGAGGAATTACGTGTTGTGTTTGTTTGTAATTGTCTGCGTTTTTCACCACCAGACAGTTAACTCACCTATCCGGAGCTGTCGACCAGGGTCAGCACAATTCGAATCACCACTGCACGGAACCGTCACAAAATACAGTGTCTTCACCCACCACAAGCACGTCTGCACTCACCCAGGACTGGTGACCGTGTGTTCGTTTTGTTCGGGACTGTGTCCTATTATTGCTATCCCCGTGCTTTACACATTGTTGTGTATAGCCGGGGATTTATTATTTAACGGTCACCAGACCTGGATTATAAATAAAAGCACCTTTCCACTGGAAACTGTTGTCTGCCTGTCACTCCTGCATCGCATCACCGCTATACCTGTTCCCCTCCACTAGCCACTTTGCCACACACCCAGACAGACATTCCTGGCTTTAGGTGCAAATATAGCTGGGTATCATCAGAATAGCAATAGAAGTTCACTCTGTGTCTGTAGATAATTTCACCTAACAGTAACATATATAATGAAACAAGAAGGGACCTAGAAGAGCCCTGTGTAACACCATAGACAACTTCCGATAATGCCAATTTTACCTCCCCAATAGAGACGAACTGAAACCTATCAGAAAGATAAGATTCGAACCAGGATAGGACAAAGCCAGACAGTCCTACTGTGCTTTCAAGACGATTCAGTAAAAATGAATGGTCTGCAGTATCAAAGGCAGCACTTAGATCTAGAAGTATTAAAACTAATGGAAAGCCAGAGTCAAAGCTTATCAGCAGATCATTCATAACTCTGACAAGGACCGTCTCGGCATTGTGTGCAGCATGAAAACCAGACTGAAACTTCTTGAATATACCGTTAACAGTTATACAAATAAATAATGAATTATTACAACAGTCGTTTGTGTTGCTTTCTTCTTTGATTGCTGATGTGGTTGTTATAAAATTATTATTTTTATTTTTTTTAATTGCTGTAAAAAATATCATACTGTTTGTTTTGCTTGTCCAAGTGACAAACCAACATAAAGCTTGACTTTTATTGCTTGGCCACCCTGAGCCATGGCAAATAAAATATTGTAGGATGATGCAAACAAAATGATTCTTACAAAGTTTAATCAAAAACATTTTTTTTCCCATTGGAATTTGTATGTAGTCCTATCTGAAACTTTAATGAAAAAAAAAAAGATCTGTTTTTACATCTACCCCTTTTTAAAATGTAAATTCAGCACCATAGGGATGTTTAAGTCTTAAGTCTGTAAAAATGTCATGGGTACATTTCTTGATATTAGACTTCTTAAGATGTGTGTATAAATATTAATGTAAGAAATGTATGAGAACATGAATATTCTTACGAAATAAAGACTATTTCCTGATGTTGTGCGCATACAACTTTCCTGCATCTGGTATTCATTTCCTGAATAATAATGTTTATTTCTAAAGTCCTATATATAAATTAGAAATATGTTTAGGTGAATTAGTACTGCCCTCCATCGCTTTACCCCACACTTTATCACACTTTACATTTCCACACATCAGCAATCCAATTAACAGTTTAATTATATAGCTTCACCAAGCAGAGAAACATTTAAAAGATGCAATGCATTGGGTAATCAATCACTAAAAAAGCAAGAACAACCATTGTTCTTTACCTACCAGTCTACAAATAGCTTAATATTTGGTTCCTGATGGGATGGTTTTAGACCATGCTTTTGCTGTCAAAAAGTCATAAAGGTCTTGCCGAGAGGTATATTAAATTTCATATGCTTTAAAATATTGTGTCTTCTGCATCCTTTTTATTTTTGTTGCTGTTTAACTGCACCCCTATATTCTGATACTCTCATAAATGTGTGATGAAGAATGGAGAATTCCCTTACTAAATTCATACACAATTGGAAAAACAGTAGTTTTATTAGCGCACTTTATTGTTTAGTGTTTTGTTGAAATCATAAATTACTTTCTCACGTCATTTATCAAACACATATGTGAGACAGTTAACTTGTAAGAATATCACATTGTGACAGGGTGAAGACATGTTGTAAATAGTGTGTGTGTGTGTGAGTGAGTATTTTGAGTTTGGTAGTTAAGGTTAATTTCCTGTTTTGTAATTCATCTTCTCACATTTGAGAGTGGGGAAAACAGGGAGCAGTGGTAGGCCTATCACAATGTTAAATGCTTCACTTGCTAGACAGGTGACCACATTAGGCTGCAGTTATCCCAGGGACAAGGGAAGGTAGGAGACCAATAAGAGAAGGCCTGGGGCTGTAGCAGGGGCTATAACAACTATAAATAATCCATATTGATTTACTCAGCCTCTCATCAACTCTGTACTGCATGTTACCACCTATTACCAAAGCAGTTTACCAAGTGATTATTTATTTTTATTTAGTTACATTTTTAACCAAGGCTCTTTAAAAGTTTAAACAAAATGGTACAATCAAGGAAAATGGATGAAAAAGAATGTATGTTTATTGGGCTGGGGTGGGGAGACAGATAAGTTGCTTAAATGAAAGCAGAGGGCCAGAGGATAGGCCAGGGTCAGGAAGGCAGGGTCATAACAGGAGGTCAGGGGCCACGGGTATCAGTGGGATGGGTTTAGGGAGAAGAGATGCGTTTTGAGGGAGGAACAGAAACTACGCAGTGCGGGTGACTGTTTTATGATAAGTGAGATTCTATTCCAATGAAAGGGAGCAAGGGAAAAGGAATGGAAATGGGATTGGGCACAGGGAAAGGGTGGGACAGAGAGGAACAATAGTGATTTGGAGCATAAGGGGTGTGAGGGAATATAGTAGGTAATCAATGCAGCCAGATAAGGTGGGGCAAGAACATAGAGATTTATACACAAGGGTAAGGAATTTGAACAGGCAGAGATAATAGACAGGGAGCCACTGAAGCTGGAGGAGGAGAGGGGGAGTATGAAAGGAGTGAGGGAGGTTAAATATGATAAGGGCAAAGGCATTTTGAATAAGTTGTAATGGTGTAAAAGTGTAAGAGTGAAGGCCAAGGAGGAGGGAGTTACAGTAGTCAAGACGGGTGAAGATGAGAGTGGACCAGGAGTTTAGTAACAGAAAGGGAAATGGAAGGGCGGATTTTGCAGATGTTGAATAGGTGGAAACGGCAGGTGCGTGTTATGGCCGAGATATGATCAGAAAGGGAGAGGGTGGAGTCAAAGATGATGCCCAGGTTACGAGCAGAGGGGGGTGGAATGAGGACAAGGTTTTCAGTTTTTAATGGATTGATGAGGAGGTATCGGCATGCCATCAAATACTGAATAGCAACCAAGAAAGCTGATATACAGGTAGCAAGGCCAGGAGCAAGGAGAAGTTGGGTGAGAAGTATAATAAGAAAGGGAAGGGGCGTGGTAGAAAGGGGTACAGTGCGGGAGGAGGAAAGGGAGGGGAAGTAGGGTAGGGGCATTAGAGTGAAGGACTCGGTCTCACAGAGCCCGAGTAGTTGGTGAAATCCTGTATGCTCTCACCTGCACAGGAAACGGGGGTGGGGGGGTGGGAAGAGAAGGCTTAAGACAGACTCACTCTCACAGATTATACAATTTGAACAACATAAATTATTTCAGAAAAGTACCCAAAAGTAGAGGAGGCGGCCACATCAAGGGTCAGTAAAGTATGTCCAGACGGTGTCCAGCTGGTGAGAAACCCACCCGGCTGGATTAGCTCATTTTAAACTTTAAGACTGTGGATGAAGCCTCAAGCAGATGAAGCCCAGAACTCAATGTCAGTGTATTACATTAGATATGTCTTGCGATATGAACTAGTTACAACTGAAAGAAAAGTTAGCATCCTTGTCAGGCATAGATTTATCCAGGTGGTCACTGAAATGAGTTTGAATGTCCTACAAAATCATTGTTATGTTTTAAAGAATATTTTTATTGGCTTGGGTGACTGAAGTTAGTACATAAAAGACAGTAAAGTTTCTTGTTAGGTAGAACATGCTTTAAATCGAATGTATCAATAAACATACAGAATTCTTCAGGTTCCATGAATATGTATAGAGGGCCAGATTGTGTCTGTGTTGCTGTAGAACACATAAAGAAACATCATCAGACATTACTGTATAAACATGTTACATGGTCTAGTAGACCTTATCATTGACAGAAAAGTGCTTTTCTATTCTAAAGTACCATATCCAATGCATTCAAATGAGCAAAACCAAACAGAAACATTGCCTGGAACCAATTGCCCATGCTTTGGACTGTGAAATACAAAGAACAGCATCAATTCTAATTTGGCTTTGCCCATGAAACAGTGTTTTAGTTTAGAATGTAGAAAGCTTGAATAAAACCATACAATATCACAGCAGAGAACTGTTTCTTCAGATGGCCCCAGAGGGAAACATTAAGCTTCCTTAGAGGCACTTTTTCACCTCACACAATGTGCTGACTGTTCAAGACTAGAGCTAAGGGTATGGAATCTGGCAACAAGTTCTACTGCTTTCCCTTTTCATATTGTCCATAATAAAAGCCAATAATACGCCTTTTCAAAATGGTCTTTAATGGAAATACTGTAAGCAGGAAAAAACAATGTAGATTACTTGAGTTTTTTAGAAATTCTTTGCTTCCAAAATCTCCAGAACAAAAGTGGGACACGGACGCTAAATACCCTCTCAGCTAAAAAACCTTTGCAAAATCTATCAAATGGATTTCTAATTAACTCAAGCTATGAGGGTTGTCCTTAATACAAAATAGAGAGTATTTGTTTCTGCATAGTATAAACAGTAGTTGTATTTTGATCCAAACTGCGTCATGTTAATGCAGGATAACAGGCTTTGAAAACCAGGAGAACAGAAAAGAGACGACAGTTGGCATGCAATACCACAACACAAACTGATTTTTAATGTAGATCGTACACAACACAAAAAGACTTGCCTTAAATGTGTGAAAGTATTTATAATAATCCTAAAATGAAACCTATGGGGAGACCAGGGGAGTCTATAACAAATCTTCTTGTAATGTATCCAATGCTGGCTGTATGAAAGAGATAGGATGAACAAAATCACAGTAGGTTTTGCCTCTATATCAAATAGTTAGTGAACTCAAGGCAAAGAAAACAATGACTGCTCTAGACTGCAATATGTGCAAATAACTGATACAGATGACTCACCAACCAATGAAAAACAGTTATCATATGTTGACTACAGCAGCCACAACAAAATGTGTTAAAACTTGTGATAAGCACTGACTAACCATTTTTTTTAAACAGGTTGATTTGCATTATAGACTG